>NW_026115059.1:0-107325 GCF_025201925.1 Gopherus flavomarginatus | reverse complement strand
GGAGCTCTGGGGTTGGGCCCCTGTAGCTGGTGTTGGGACTCCCAGGGATTGGGCCCCTGGAGCTGGTGTTGGGGCCCCAGGGGTTAAGCCCCTTGCGCTGTGGTTCGGGCGCTCAGGGGTTTTGCCCTTGGAGCTGGCGTGCGGGCCCCCAGGAAATAGGTCCCTAGAGCTATGGTTTCGGCACTCTGGGTTTGGGCCCCTGGAGCTGGTGTTGGGGCTCCCAGGGGTTGGGCCCCTGGAGCTGGTGTTGGGGCCCTCAGGGATTAAGCCCCTGGAGCTATGGTTCTGGCGCTCAGGGATTGGGCCCCTGGAGCTGGTATTGGGGCCCCCAGGGGTTGGGCTCCTGGAGCAGGTGTTGGGGCCCCCAGGGGTTGGGCCCCTAGAGCTGTGGTTGGGGCCACCGGGGGTTAGGCCCCTGGAGCTATGGTTCGGGCGCTCAGGGGTTGGGCCCCTGTAGCTGGTGTTTGGACCCCCAGGGGTTGGGCCCCTGGAGCTGGGGTTCGGGCCCCCGGGGGTTAGGCACCTGGAGCTATGGTTTGGGCGCTCAGGGATTGAGCCCCTGGAGCTGGTTTTGGAGCCCCCAGGGGTTGGTCCCCTGGAGCTGGGATTGGGGCCTCCAGGGTTCGGCCCCTGGAACTTGTGCTGGGGCCCCCAGGGGTTGGGCTCCTGGAGCTGGTGTAGGGGCCCCCAGGGGTTGGGCCCCTGAAGCTGGTGTTGGGGCCCCCAGGGGTTGGGCACCTGGAGCTGGGGTTGGGGCCCTCGGGGGTTAGGCCTCTGCAGCTATGGTTCGGGCTCTCAGGGGTTGGGCCCCTGGAACTGGGGTCGAGGGCCCCAGGTTTTGGGCCCCTGGAGCTGGGGTTGGGGCCCCGTGGGTTACGCCCCTGGAGCTGGGGTTGGGGCCCCCAGGGGTTAGGCCCCTGGAGCTATGGTTCGGGCGCTCAGGGGTTTGGTCCCTGGAGCTGGTGTTGGGGCCCCCAGGGGTTGGGCCCCTGGAACTATGGTTCAGGCGCTCTGGGGTTGGGCCCCTGGAGCTGGTGTTGGGGCTCCCAGGGATTGGGCTCTTCGAGCTGGTGTTGGGGCCCCCAGGGGTGGGCCCCTGGAGCTGGGGTTGGGGCCACCAGGGGTTAGGTCCATGGAGCTATGGTTCGTGGGCTCAGGGGTTGGGTCCCTGGAGTTGGTGTTGGGGCCCCAGGGGCTGGGCCCCTGCAGCTAGTTTTGGGGCCCCACGGGTTAGACCCCTGGAGCTATGGTTCGGGCGCTCAGGGTTTGGGCCCCTGGAGCTGGTGGTGGGGCCCCCAGGGGTTGGGCCCCTGGAGCTGGGGTTGGGGCCCACAGGATTTAGGCCCCTGGAGCTATGGTTCGGACTCTCAGGGGTCGGGCCCCTGGAGCTGGTGTTGGGGCCCCCAGGGGTTAGGCCCCTGGAGCTATGGTTCGGGCGCTCAGGGGTTGGGCCGCTGGAGATGGTGTTGGGGCCCCTGACCTAATGTCACCCCTTGCTCTCCCATCCCCCACGCAGACAGTCCCGACTCCATCACAGTAATGCCCAGACATTTCACGCATGGAGCAACAGTAACACTGTGTGGTCATGCAGGGTAATGCCCAGAGCATTTCCTGCATGGAGCAAGAGTGACACCGTGTGGCCACATAGGGTAGTGCAGAGAGCATTTCCCCGCATGGAGCTATGGTTCGGGAGCTCTGGGGTTGGGCCCCTGTAGCTGGTGTTGGGACTCCCAGGGGTTAGGCCCCTGGAGCTGGTGTTGGGGCCCCAGGGGTTAAGCCCCTTGCGCTATGGTTCGGGCGCTCAGGGGCTGGGATCTTGGAGCTGGCGTGCGGGCCCCCAGGGAATAGGCCCCTAGAGCTATGGTTTGGGCACTCTGCGGTTGGGCCCCTGGAGCTGGTGTTGGGGCCCCTAGGAGTTGGGCCCCTGGAGCTGGGATTGGGGACCCAGGGGTAAGGCCCCTGGAGCTATGGTTCGGGCGCTCAGCGGTTGGGCCCCTGGCGCTGGGGTGGAGGGCCCCAGGGGTTGGGCCCCTGGAGCTAGTGTTGGGGCCCCCAGGGATTGGGCCCCTGGAGCTATGTTTCGGGCGCTCTGGGGTTGGGCCCCTGGAGCTAGTGTTGGGGCCCGCAGGGGTTGGGCCCCTGGAGCTGTGGTTGGGGCCCCCAGGGGTTAGGCCTCTGGAGCTATGGTTCGGGCGCTCAGGGGTTGTGCCCCTGGAGCTGGTGTTGGGGCCCACAGGGGTTCGGACCCTGGAGCTGGGGTTGGGGCCCCCGGGGGTTAGGCCCCTGGAACTATGGTTTGGGGGCTCAGGGGTTGGGCCCCTGGAGCTGGGGTTCGGGCCCACGGGGGTTAGGCCTCTGCAGCTATGGTTCGGGCGCTCAGGGGTTGGGCCCCTGGAACTGGGGTCTAGGGCCCCAGGGGTTGGGCCCCTGGAGCTGGGTTTGGGGCCCCGTGGGTTACGCCCCTGGAGCTGGGGTTGGGGCCCCCAGGAGTTATGCCCCTGGAGCTATGGTTCGGGCGCTCAGGGGTTTGGCCGCTGGAGCTGGTGTTCGGGCCCCCAGGGGTTGGGCCCCTGGAACTATGGTTCAGGCGCTCTGGGGTTGGGCCCCTGGAGCTGGTGTTGGGCTCCCAGGGATTGGGCTCTTGGAGCTGGTGTTGGGGCCCCCAGGGGTTGGGCCCCTGGAGCTGGGGTTGGGGCCACCAGTGGTTAGGTCCATGGAGCTATGGTTCGGACGCTCAGGGGTTGGGTCCCTGGAGTTGGTGTTGGGGCCCCAGGGGCTGGGCCCCTGCAGCTAGTGTTGGGGCCCCAGGGGTTAGACCCCTGGAGCTATGGTTCGGGCGCTCAGGGCTTGGGCCCCTGGAGCTGGTGGTGGGGCCCCCAGGGGTTGGGCCCCTGGAGCTGGGGTTGGGGCCCACAGAATTTAGGCCCCTGGAGCTATGGTTCGGGCTCTCAGGGTTCGGGCCCCTTGAGCTGGTGTTGGGGCCCCCAGGGGTTAGGCCCCTGGAGCTATGGTTCGGGCGCTCAGGGGTTGGGCCGCTGGAGCTGGTGTTGGGGTCCCTGACCTAATGTCACCCCTTGCTCTCCCATCCCCCACACAGACAGTCCCGACTCCATCACAGTAATGCCCAGACATTTCATGCATGGAGCAACAGTAACACTGTGTGGCCATGCAGGGTAATGCCCAGAGCATTTCCTGCATGGAGCAAGAGTGACACCGTGTGGCCACATAGGGTAGTGCACAGAGCATTTCCCCGCATGGAGCTATGGTTCGGGAGCTCTGGGGTTGGGCCCCTGTAGCTGGTGTTGGGATTCCCAGGGGTTGGGCCCCTGGAGCTGGTGTTGGGGCCCCAGGGAATAGTCCCCTAGAGCTATGGTTTGGGCACTCTGGGGTTGGGCCCATGGAGCTGGCGTGCGGGCCCCCAGGGAATAGTCCCCTAGAGCTATGGTTTGGGCACTCTGGGGTTGGGCCCATGGAGCTGGTGTTGGGGCTCCCAGGGGTTGGGCCCCGGGAGCTGGTGTTGGGGCCCTCAGGTATTAGGCCCCTGGAGCTATGGTTCTGGCGCTCAGGGATTGGGCCCCTGGAGCTGGTTTTGGGGCCCCCAGGGCTTGGGCTCCTGGAGCAGGTGTTGGGGCCCCCAGGGGTTGGGCCCCTGGAGCTGTGGTTGGGGTCCCCGGGGGTTAGGCCCCTGCAGCTATAGTTCGGGCGCTCAGGGGTTGGGCCCCTGTAGCTGGTGTTTGGACCCCCAGGGGTTGGGCCCCTGGAGCTGGGGTTGTGGCCCTCGGGGGTTAGGCCTCTGCAGCTATGGTTCCGGTGCTCAGGGGTTGGGCCCCTGGAACTGGGGTCGAGGGCCCCAGGTGTTGGGCCCCTGGAGCTGGGGTTGGGGCCCCGTGGGTTACGCCCCTGGAGCTGGGGTTGGGGCCCCCAGCGGTTAGGCCCCTGGAGCTATGGTTCGGGCGCTCAGGGGATTGGCCCCTGGAGCTGGTGTTGCGGCCCCCAGGGGTTGGGCCCCTGGAACTATGGTTCAGGCGCTCTGGTGTTGGGCCCCTGGAGCTGGTGTTGGGGCTCCCAGGGATTGGGCTCTTGGAGCTGGTGTTGAGGCCCCCAGGGGTTGGGCCCCTGGAGCTGGGGTTGGGGCCACCAGGGGTTAGGTCCATGGAGCTATGGTTCGGGAGCTCTGGGGTTGCGTCCCTGGAGTTGGTGTTGGGGCCCCAGGCGCTGGGCCCCTGCAGCTAGTGTTGGGGACCCAGGGGTTAGACCCCTGGAGCTATGGTTCGGGCGCTCAGGGTTTGGGCCCCTGGAGCTGGTGGTGGGGCCCCCAGGGGTTGGGCCCCTGCAGCTGGGGTTGGGGCCCACAGGATTTAGGCCCCTGGAGCTATGGTTCGGGCGCTCAGGGATTGAGCCCCTGGAGCTGGTTTTGAGGCCCCCAGGGGTTGGGCCCCTGGAGCTGGGATTGGGGCCTCCAGGGGTTAGGCCCCTGGAGCTTTCATTCGGGCGCTCAGGGGTTGGGTCCCTGGAGCTTGTGTTGGGTCCCCAAGGGGTTTTGCCCCTGGAGCTGGTGTTGGGGACCCAGGGGTTAGGCCCCTGGAGCTATGGTTCGGGCGCACAGGGGTTGGGAAAATGGAGCTATAGTTCGGGCGCTCAGCGGTTGGGCCCCTGGAGCTGGGGTGGAGGGCCCCAGGGGTTGGGCCCCTGGAGCTAGTGTTGGGGCCCCCAGGGATTGGGCCCCTGGAGCTATGTTTCGGGCGCTCTGGGGTGGGGCCCCTGGAGCTAGTGTTCGGTCCCCCAGGGGTTGGGTCCCTGGAGCTGGTGGTGCCCGCAGGGGTTGGGCCCCTGGAGCTGTGGTTGGGGCCCCCAGGGGTTAGGCCTCTGGAGCTATGGTTCGGGCGCTCAGGGGTTGGGCCCCTGGAGCTGGTGTTGGGCCCAACAAGGGTTCGGACCCTGGAGCTGGGGTTGGGGCCCCCGGGGGTTAGGCCCCTGGAGCTATGGTTTGGGCGCTCAGGTGTTGGGCCCCTGGAGCTGGGGTTGGGGCCCTCGGGGGTTAGGCCTCTGCAGCTATGGTTCGGGCGCTCAGGGGTTGGGCCCCTGGAACTGGGGTCGAGGGCCCCAGGGGTTGGGCCTCTGGAGCTATGGTTCGGGCTCTCAGGGGTTTGGCCCCTGGAGCTTGTGTTGGGGCCCCCAGGGGTTGGGCCCCTGGAACTATGGTTCAGGCGCTCTGGGGTGGGGCCCCTGGAGCTGGTGTTGGGGCTCTCAGGGATTGTGATCTTGGAGCTGTTGTTGGGGCCCCCAGGGGTTGGGCCCCTGGAGCTGGGGTTGGGGCCACCAGGGGTTAGGTCCATGGAGCTATGGTTCGGGCGCTCAGGGGTTGGGTCCCTGGAGGTGGTGTTGGGGCCCCAGGGGCTGGGCCCCTGCAGCTAGTGTTGGGGCCCCAGGGGTTAAACCCCTGGAGCTATCGTTTGGGCGCTCAGGGTTTGGGACCCTGGAGCTGGTGGTGGGGCCCCCAGGGGTTGGGCCCCTGGAGCTGGGGTTGGGGCCCACAGGATTTAGGCCCCTGGAGCTATGGTTCGGGCTTTCAGGGGTTGGGCCCCTGGAGCTGGTTTTGGGGCCCCCAGGGATTAGGCCCCTGGAGCTATGGTTCGGGCGCTCAGGTGTTGGGCCGCTGGAGCTGGTGTTGGGGCCCCTGACCTAATGTCACCCCTTGCTCGCCCATCCCCCACACAGACAGTCCCGACTCCATCACAGTAATGCCCAGACATTTCACGCATGGAGCAACAGTAACACTGTTTGGCCATGCAGGGTAATGCCCAGAGCATTTCCTGCATGGAGCAAGAGTGACACAGTGTGGCCACATAGGGTAGTGCACAGAGCATTTCCCCGCATGGAGCTATGGTTCGGGAGCTCTCGGGTTGGTCCCCTGTAGCTGGTGTTGGGACTCCCAGGGGTTGGGCCCCTGGAGCTGGTGTTGGGGCCCCAGGGGTTAAGCCCATTACGCTATGGTTCGGACGCTCAGGGTTTGGGCCCTTGGAGCTGGCGTGCGGGCCCCCAGGGAATAGGCCCCTAGAGCTATGGTTTGGGCACTCTGGGGTTGGGCCCCTGGAGCTGGTGTTGGGGCTCCCAGGGGTTGGGTCCCTGGAGCTGGTGTTGGGGCCCTCAGTAATTAGGCCCCTGGAGCTATGGTTCCGGCACTCAGGGATTGGGCCCCTGGAGCTGGTTTTGGGGCCCCCAGGGGTTGGGCTCCTGGAGCAGGTGTTGGGGCCCCCAGGGGTTGGGCCCCTGGAGCTGTGGTTGGGGCCCCCGGGGGTTAGGCCCCTGGAGCTATGGTTCGGGCTCTCAGGGGTTCGGCCCCTGGAGCTGGTGTTTGGACCCCCAGGGTTTGGGCCCTTGGAGCTGGGGTTCGGGCCCCCGGGGGTTAGGCCCCTGGAGCTATGGTTCGGGCGCTCAGGGATTGAGCCCCTGGAGCTGGTTTTGGGGCCCCCAGGGGTTGGGCCCATGGAGCTGGGATTGGGGCCCCCAGGGATTGGGCCCCTGGAGCTATGTTTCGGGCGCTCTGGGGTTGGGCCCCTGGAGCTAGCGTTGGGTCCCCCAGGGGTTGGGTCCCTGGAGCTGGTGGTGCCCGCATTGGTTGTGCCCCTGGAGCTGTGGTTGGGGCCCCCAGGGGTTAGGCCTCTGGAGCTATGGTTCGGGTGTTCAGGGGTTGGGCCCCTGGAGCTGGGGTTGGGGCCCTCAGGGGTTAGGCCTCTGCAGCTATGGTTCGGGCGCTCAGGGGTTGGGCCCCTGGAACTCGGGTCGAGGGCCCCAGGGGTTGGGCCCCTGGAGCTATGTTTCGGGCTCTCAGGGGTTTGGCCCCTGGAGCTGGTGTTGGGGCCCCCAGGGGTTGGGCCCCTAGAACTATGGTTCAGGCGCTCTGGGGTTGGGCCCCTGAAGCTGGTGTTGGGGCTCCCAGGGATTGGGCTCTTGGAGCTGGTGTTGGGGCCCCCAGGGGTTGGGCCCCTGGGGCTGGGGTTGGGGCCCCAGGGGCTGGGCCCCTGCAGCAAGTGTTGGGGACCCAGGGGTTAGACCCCTGGAGCTATGGTTCGGGCGCTCAGGGTTTGGGCCCCTGGAGCTGGGGTTGGGGCCCACAGGATTTAGGCTCCTGGAGCTATGGTTCGGGCGCTCAGGGGTTGGGCCGCTGGAGCTGGTGTTGGGGCCCCCAGGGGTTGGGCTCCTGGAGCAGGTGTTGGGGCCCCCAGGGGTTGGGCCCCTGGAGCTGTGGTTGGGGCCCCCGGGGGTTAGGCCCCTGGAGCTATGGTTCGGGCGCTCAGGGGTTGGGCTCCTGTAGCTGGTGTTTGGACCCCCAGGGGTTGGGCCCCTGGAGCTGGGGTTCGAGCCCCCGGGGGTTAGGCACCTGGAGCTATGGTTCGGGCGCTCAGGGATTGAGCCCCTGGATCTGGTTTTGGGGCCCCCAGGGGTTGGGCCCCTGGAACTTGTGCTGGGGCCCCCAGGGGTTGGGCTCCTGGAGCTGGTGTTGGGGCCCCCAGGGGTTGGGCCCCTGAAGCTGGTGTTGGGGCCCCCAGGGGTTGGGCCCCTGGAGCTAGTGTTGGGGCCCCCAGGGATTGGGCCCCTGGAGCAATGTTTCGGGCGCTCTGGGGTTGGGCCCCTGGAGCTAGTTTTGGGGCCCGCAGGGGTTGGGCCCCTGGAGCTGTGGTTGGGGCCCCCAGGGGTTAGGCCTCTGGAGCTATGGTTCGGGCGCTCAGGGTTTGGGCCCCTGGAGCTGCTGTTGGGGCCCACAGGGGTTCGGACCCTGGAGCTGGGGTTGGGGCCCCCGGGGGTTAGGCCCCTGGAACTATGGTTTGGGCGCTCAGGGTTTGGGCCCCTGGAGTTGGGGTTCGGGCCCTCGGGGGTTAGGCCTCTGCAGCTATGGTTCGGGCGCTCAGGGGTTGGGCCCCTGGAACTGGGGTCGAGGGCCCCAGGGGTTGGGCCCCTGGAGCTGGGGTTGGGGCCCCGTGGGTTACGCCCCTGGAGCTGGGGTTGGGGCCCCCAGGAGTTATGCCCCTGGAGCTATGGTTCGGGCGCTCAGGGGTTTTGCCCCTGGAGCTGGTGTTGGGGCCCCCAGGGTTTGGGCCCCTGTAACTATGGTTCAGGCGCTCTGGGGTTGGGCCCCTGGAGCTGGTGTTGGGCTCCCAGGGATTGGGCTCTTGGAGCTGGTGTTGGGGCCCCCAGGGGTTGGGCCCCTGGAGCTGGGTTTGGGGCCACCAGGGGTTAGGTCCATGGAGCTATGGTTCGGGCGCTCAGGGGTTAGGTCCCTGGAGTTGGTGTTGGGGCCCCAGGGGCTGGGCCCCTGCAGCTAGTGTTGGGGCCCCAGGGGTTAGACCCCTGGAGCTATGGTTGGGGCGCTCAGGGTTTGGGCCCCTGGAGGTGGTGGTGGGGCCCGCAGGGGTTGGGCCCCTGGAGCTGGGGTTGGGGCCCACAGGATTTAGGCCCCTGGAACTATGGTTCGGGCTCTCAGGGGTCGGGCCCCTTGAGCTGGTGTTGAGGCCCCCAGGGGTTAGGCCCCTGGAGCTATGGTTCGGGCGCTCAGGGGTTGGGCCGCTGGAGCTGGTGTTGGGGCCCCTGACCTAATGTCACCCCTTGCTCTCCCATCCCCCACACAGACAGTCCCGACTCCATCACAGTAATGCCCAGACATTTCACGCATGGAGCAACAGTAACACTCTGTGGCCATGCAGGGTAATGCAAAGAGCATTTCCTGCATGGAGCAAGAGTGACACCGTGTGGCCACATAGAGTAGTGCAGAGAGCATTTCCCCGCATGGAGCTATGGTTCGGGAGCTCTGGGGTTGGGCCCCTGTAGCTGGTGTTGGGACTCCCAGGGGTTGGGCCCCTGGAGCTGGTGTTGGGGCCCCAGGGGTTAAGCCCCTTGCTCTATGGTTTGGGAGCTCAGGGGTTGGGCCCTTGGAGCTGGCGTGCGGGCCCCCAGGGAATAGGCCCCTAGAGCTATGGTTTGGGCACTCTGGGGTTGGGCCCCTGGAGCTGGTGTTGGGGCTCCCAGGGGTTGGGCCCCGGGAGCTGGTGTTGGGGCCCTCAGGGAGTAGGCCCCTGGAGCTATGGTTCTGGCGCTCTGGGATTGGGCCCCTGGAGCTGGTTTTGGGGCCCCCAGGGGTTGGGCTCCTGGAGCAGGTGTTGGGGCCCCCAGGGGTTGGGCCCCTGGAGCTGTGGTTGGGGTCCCCGGGGGTTAGGCCCCAGGAGCTATGGTTAGGGCGCTCAGGGGTTGGGCCCCTGTAGCTGGTGTTTGGACCCCCAGGGGTTGGGCCCCTGGAGCTGGGGTTCGGGCCCCCGGGGGTTAGGACCCTGGAGCTATGGTTCGGGCGCTCAGGGATTGAGCCCCTGGAGCTGGTTTTGGGGCCCCCAGGGGTTGGGCCCCTGGAGCTGGGATTGGGGCCTCCAGGGGTTAGGCCCCTGGAGCTTTGGTTCGGGCGCTCAGGGGTTGGGCCCCTGAAGCTTGTGTTGGGTCCCCAAGGGGTTTTGCCCCTGGAGCTGGTGTTGGGGACCCAGGGGTTAGGCCCCTGGTGCTATGGTTCGGGCGTACAGGGGTTGGGCCCCTGGTGCTATAGTTCGGGCGCTCAGCGGTTGGGCCCCTGGAGCTAGGGTGCAGGGCCCCAGGGGTTGGGCCCGTGGATCTAGTGTTGGGGCCCCCAGGGATTGGGCCCCTGGAGCTATGTTTCGGGCGCTCTTGGGTTGGGCCCCTGGAGCTACTGTTGGGGCCCCCAGGGGTTGGGCTCCTGGAGCTGGTGGTGCCCGCAGTGGTTGGGCCCCTGGAGCTGTGGTTGGGGCCCCCAGGGGTTAGGCCTCTTGAGCTATGGTTCAGGCGCTCAGGGGTTGGGCCCCTGGAGCTGGTGTTGGGGCCCACAGGGGTTCGGACCCTGGAGCTGGGGTTGGGGCCCCCGGGGGTTAGGCCCCTGGAGCTATGGTTAGGGCGCTCCGGGGCTCGGCCCCTGGAACTTTTGTTGGGGCCCGCAGGGGTTGGGCTCCTGGAGCTGGTGTTGGGGCCCCCAGGGGTTGGGCCCCTGAAGCTGGTGTTGGGGCCCCCAGGGGTTGGGCCCCTGGAGCTGGGGTTGCGGCCCTCGGGGGTTAGGCCTCTGCAGCTATGGTTCGGGCGCTCAGGGGTTGGGCCCCTGGAACTGGGGTCGAGGGCCCCAGGGGTTGGGCCCCTGGAGCTGGGGTTGGGGCCCCCAGGGGTTAGGCCCCTGGAGCTATGGTTCGGGCGCTCAGGGGTTTGGCCCCTGCAGCTGGTGTTGGGGCCCCCAGGGGTTGGGCCCCTGGAACTATGGTACAGGCGCTCTGGGGTTGGGCCCCTGGAGCTGGTGTTGGGGCCCCCAGGGGTTGGGCCCCTGAAGCTGGGGTTGGGGCCACCAGGGGTTAGGTCCATGGAGCTATGGTTCGGGCGCTCAGGGGTTGCGTCCCTGTAGTTGGTGTTGGGGCCCCAGGGGCTGGGCCCCTGCAGCTAGTGTTGGGGCCCCAGGGGTTAGACCCCTTGAGCTATGGTTCGGGCGCTCAGGGTTTGGGCCCCTGGAGGTGGTGGTGGGGCCCACAGGGGTTGGGCCCCTGGAGCTGGGGTTGGGGCCCACAGGATTTAGGCCCCTGGAGCTATGGTTCGGGCTCTCAGGGGTTGGGCCCCTGGAGCTGGTGTTGGGGCCCACAGGGGTTAGGCCCCTGGAGCTATGGTTCGGGCGCTCAGGGGTTGGGCCGCTGGAGCTGGTGTTGGGGCCCCTGACCTAATGTCACCCCTTGCTCTCCCATCCCCCACACAGACAGTCCCGACTCCATCACAGTAATGCCCAGACATTTCACGCATGGAGCAACAGTAACACTGTGTGGCCATGCAGGGTAATGCCCAGAGCATTTCCTGCATGAAGCAAGAGTGACACCGTGTGGCCACATAGGGTAGTGCACAGAGCATTTCCCCGCATGGAGCTATGGTTCGGGAGCTCTGGGGTTGGGCCCCTGTAGCTGGTGTTGGGACACCCAGGGGTTGGGCCCCTGGAGCTGGTGTTGGGGCCACAGGGGTTAAGCCCCTTGCGCTATGGTTCGGGCGCTCAGGGGTTGGGCCCTTGGAGCTGTCGTGCGGGCCCCCAGGGAATAGGCCCCTAGAGCTATGGTTTGGGCACTCTGGGGTTGGGCCCCTGGAGCTGGTGCTGGGGCTCCCAGGGGTTGGGCCGCTGGAGCTGGTGTTGGGGCCCTCAGGGATTAGGCCCCTGGAGCTATGGTTCTGGCGCTCAGGGATTGGGCCCCTGGAGCTTTTTTTGGGGCCCCCAGGGGTTGGGCTCCTGGAGCAGGTGTTGGGGCCCCCAGGGGTTGGGCCCCTGGAGCTGTGGTTGAGACCCCCGGGGGTTAGGCCCCTGGAGCTATGGTTCGGGCGCTCAGGGGTTGGGCCCCTGTAGCTGGTGTTTGGACCCCCAGGGGTTTGGCCCCTGGAGCTGGGGTTCGGGCCCCCGGGGGTTAGGCCCCTGGAGCTATGGTTCGGGCGCTCAGCGATTGAGCCCCTGGAGCTGGTTTTGGGGCCCCCCAGGGGTTGGGCCCCTGGAGCTGGGATTGGGGCCTCCAGGGGTTAGGCCCCTGGAGCTTTGGTTCGGGCGCTCAGGGGTTGGGCCCCTGGAGCTTGTGTTGGGTCCCCAAGGGGTTTTGCCCCTGGAGATGGTGTTGGGGACCCAGGGGTTCGGCCCCTGGAACTATGGTTCGGTCGCTCTGGGGTTGGGCCCCTGGAGCTGGTGTTGGGGCTCCCAGGGATTGTGCTCTTGGAGCTGGTGTTGGGGCCCCCAGGGGTTGGGCCCCTGGAGCTGGGGTTGGGGCCCCAGGGGCTGGGTCCCTGCAGCTAGTGTCGGGGCCCCAGGGGTTAGACCCCTGGAGCTATGGTTCGGGCGCTCAGGGTTTGGGCCCCTGGAGCTGGTGGTGGGGCCCCCAGGGGTTGGGCCCCTGGAGCTGGGGTTGGGGCCCACAGGATTTAGGCCCCTGTAGCTATGGTTCGGGCTCTCAGGGGTTGAGCCCCTGTAGCTGGTGTTGGGGCCCCCAGGGGTTAGGCCCCTGGAGCTATGGTTCGGGCGCTCAGGGGTTGGGCCGCTGGAGCTGGTGATGGGGCCCCTGACCTAATGTCACCCCTTGCTCTCCCATCCCCCACACAGACAGTCCCGACTCCATCACAGTAATGGCCAGACATTTCACGCATGGAGCAACAGTAACACTGTGTGGCCATGCAGGGTAATGCCCAGAGCATTTCCTGCATTGAGCAAGAGTGACACCGTGTGGCCACATAGGGTAGTGCACAGAGCATTTCCCCGCATGGAGCTATGGTTCGGGAGCTCTGGGGTTGGTCCCCTGTAGCTGGTGTTGGGACTCCCAGGGATTGGGCCCCTGGAGCTGGTGTTGGGGCCCCAGGGGTTAAGCCCCTTGCGCTATGGTTCGGGCGCTCAGGGATTTGGCCCTTGGAGCTGGCGTGCGGGCCCCCAGGGAATACGTCCCTAGAGCTATGGTTTGGGCACTCTGGGGTTGGGCCCCTGGAGCTGGTGTTGGGGCTCCCAGGGGTTGGGCCCCTGGAGCTGGTGTTGGGGCCCTCAGGGATTAGGCCCCTGGAGCTATGGTTCGGGCGCTCAGGGGTTGGGCCCCTGTAGCTGGTGCTTGGACCCCCAGGGGTTGGGCCCCTGGAGCTGGGGTTCGGGCCCCCGGGGGTTAGGCACCTGGAGCTATGGTTCGGGCGCTCAGGGTTTGAGCCCCTGTAGCTGGTTTTGAGGCCCCCAGGGGTTGGGCCCCTGGAGCTGGGATTGGGGCCTCCAGGGTTCGGCCCCTGGAACTTGTGCTGGGACCCCCAGGGGTTGGGCTCCTGGAGCTGGTGTTGGGGCCCCCAGGTTTTGGGCCCCTGAAGCTGGTGTTGGAGCCCCCAGGGGTTGGGCCCCTGGAGCAATGTTTCGGGCGCTCTGGGGTTGGGCCCCTGGAGCTAGTTTTGGGGCCCGCAGGGGTTGGGCCCCTGGAGCTGTGGTTGGGGCCCCCAGGGGTTAGGCCTCTGGAGCTATGGTTCGGGCGCTCAGGGTTTGGGCCCCTGGAGCTGCTGTTGGGGCCCACAGGGGTTCGGACCCTGGAGCTGGGGTTGGGGCCCCCGGGGGTTAGGCCCCTGGAACTATGGTTTGGGCGCTCAGGGTTTGGGCCCCTGGAGTTGGGGTTCGGGCCCTCGGGGGTTAGGCCTCTGCAGCTATGGTTCGGGCGCTCAGGGGTTGGGCCCCTGGAACTGGGGTCGAGGGCCCCAGGGGTTGGGCCCCTGGAGCTGGGGTTGGGGCCCCGTGGGTTACGCCCCTGGAGCTGGGGTTGGGGCCCCCAGGAGTTATGCCCCTGGAGCTATGGTTCGGGCGCTCAGGGGTTTTGCCCCTGGAGCTGGTGTTGGGGCCCCCAGGGTTTGGGCCCCTGTAACTATGGTTCAGGCGCTCTGGGGTTGGGCCCCTGGAGCTGGTGTTGGGCTCCCAGGGATTGGGCTCTTGGAGCTGGTGTTGGGGCCCCCAGGGGTTGGGCCCCTGGAGCTGGGTTTGGGGCCACCAGGGGTTAGGTCCATGGAGCTATGGTTCGGGCGCTCAGGGGTTAGGGTCCCTGGAGTTGGTGTTGGGGCCCCAGGGGCTGGGCCCCTGCAGCTAGTGTTGGGGCCCCAGGGGTTAGACCCCTGGAGCTATGGTTGGGGCGCTCAGGGTTTGGGCCCCTGGAGGTGGTGGTGGGGCCCGCAGGGGTTGGGCCCCTGGAGCTGGGGTTGGGGCCCACAGGATTTAGGCCCCTGGAACTATGGTTCGGGCTCTCAGGGGTCGGGCCCCTTGAGCTGGTGTTGAGGCCCCCAGGGGTTAGGCCCCTGGAGCTATGGTTCGGGCGCTCAGGGGTTGGGCCGCTGGAGCTGGTGTTGGGGCCCCTGACCTAATGTCACCCCTTGCTCTCCCATCCCCCACACAGACAGTCCCGACTCCATCACAGTAATGCCCAGACATTTCACGCATGGAGCAACAGTAACACTCTGTGGCCATGCAGGGTAATGCAAAGAGCATTTCCTGCATGGAGCAAGAGTGACACCGTGTGGCCACATAGAGTAGTGCACAGAGCATTTCCCCGCATGGAGCTATGGTTCGGGAGCTCTGGGGTTGGGCCCCTGTAGCTGGTGTTGGGACTCCCAGGGGTTGGGCCCCTGGAGCTGGTGTTGGGGCCCCAGGGGTTAAGCCCCTTGCGCTATGGTTTGGGAGCTCAGGGGTTGGGCCCTTGGAGCTGGCGTGCGGGCCCCCAGGGAATAGGCCCCTAGAGCTATGGTTTGGGCACTCTGGGGTTGGGCCCCTGGAGCTGGTGTTGGGGCTCCCAGGGGTTGGGCCCCGGGAGCTGGTGTTGGGGCCCTCAGGGATTAGGCCCCTGGAGCTATGGTTCTGGCGCTCTGGGATTGGGCCCCTGGAGCTGGTTTTGGGGCCCCCAGGGGTTGGGCTCCTGGAGCAGGTGTTGGGGCCCCCAGGGGTTGGGCCCCTGGAGCTGTGGTTGGGGTCCCCGGGGGTTAGGCCCCAGGAGCTATGGTTAGGGCGCTCAGGGGTTGGGCCCCTGTAGCTGGTGTTTGGACCCCCAGGGGTTGGGCCCCTGGAGCTGGGGTTCGGGCCCCCGGGGGTTAGGCCCCTGGAGCTATGGTTCGGGCGCTCAGGGATTGAGCCCCTGGAGCTGGTTTTGGGGCCCCCAGGGGTTGGGCCCCTGGAGCTGGGATTGGGGCCTCCAGGGGTTAGGCCCCTGGAGCTTTGGTTCGGGCGCTCAGGGGTTGGGCCCCTGAAGCTTGTGTTGGGTCCCCAAGGGGTTTTGCCCCTGGAGCTGGTGTTGGGGACCCAGGGGTTAGGCCCCTGGAGCTATGGTTCGGGCGCACAGGGGTTGGGCCCCTGGTGCTATAGTTCGGGCGCTCAGCGGTTGGGCCCCTGGAGCTGGGGTGCAGGGCCCCAGGGGTTGGGCCCGTGGATCTAGTGTTGGGGCCCCCAGGGATTGGGCCCCTGGAGCTATGTTTCGGGCGCTCTTGGGTTGGGCCCCTGGAGCTACTGTTGGGGCCCCCAGGGGTTGGGCTCCTGGAGCTGGTGGTGCCCGCAGTGGTTGGGCCCCTGGAGCTGTGGTTGGGGCCCCCAGGGGTTAGGCCTCTTGAGCTATGGTTCAGGCGCTCAGGGGTTGGGCCCCTGGAGCTGGTGTTGGGGCCCACAGGGGTTCGGACCCTGGAGCTGGGGTTGGGGCCCCCGGGGGTTAGGCCCCTGGAGCTATGGTTTTGGGCGCTCAGGGGTTGGGCCCCTGCAGATGGTGTTGGGGTCCCCAGGGGTTGGGACCCTGGAGCTATGGTTAGGGCGCTCCGGGGCTCGGCCCCTGGAACTTGTGTTGGGGCCCACAGGGGTTGGGCTCCTGGAGCTGGTGTTGGGGCCCCCAGGGGTTGGGCCCCTGAAGCTGGTGTTGGGGCACCCAGGGGTTGGGCCCCTAGAGCTGGGGTTGCGGCCCTCGGGGGTTAGGCCTCTGCAGCTATGGTTCGGGCGCTCAGGGGTTGGGCCCCTGGAACTGGGGTCGAGGGCCCCAGGGGTTGGGCCCCTGGAGCTGGGGTTGGGGCCCCGTGGGTTACGCCCCTGGAGCTGGGGTTGGGGCCCCCATGGGTTAGGCCCCTGGAGCTATGGTTCGGGCGCTCAGGGGTTTGGCCCCTGGAGCTGGTGTTGGGGCCCCCAGGGGTTGGGCCCCTGGAACTATGGTTCAGGCGCTCTGGGGTTGGGCCCCTGGAGCTGGTGTTGGGGCTCCCAGGGATTGGGCTCTTGGAGCTGGTGTTGGGGCCCCCAGGGGTTGGGCCCCTGAAGCTGGGGTTGGGGCCACCAGGGGTTAGGTCCATGGAGCTATGGTTCGGGCGCTCAGGGGTTGCGTCCCTGGAGTTGGTGTTGGGGCCCCAGGGGCTGGGCCCCTGCAGCTAGTGTTGGGGCCCCAGGGGTTAGACCCCTTGAGCTATGGTTCGGGCGCTCAGGGTTTGGGCCCCTGGAGGTGGTGGTGGGGCCCACAGGGGTTGGGCCCCTGGAGCTGGGGTTGGGGCCCACAGGATTTAGGCCCCTGGAGCTATGGTTCGGGCTCTCAGGGGTTGGGCCCCTGGAGCTGGTGTTGGGGCCCACAGGGGTTAGGCCCCTGGAGCTATGGTTCGGGCGCTCAGGGGTTGGGCCGCTGGAGCTGGTGTTGGGGCCCCTGACCTAATGTCACCCCTTGCTCTCCCATCCCCCACACAGACAGTCCCGACTCCATCACAGTAATGCCCAGACATTTCACGCATGGAGCAACAGTAACACTGTGTGGCCATGCAGGGTAATGCCCAGAGCATTTCCTGCATGAAGCAAGAGTGACACCGTGTGGCCACATAGGGTAGTGCACAGAGCATTTCCCCGCATGGAGCTATGGTTCGGGAGCTCTGGGGTTGGGCCCCTGTAGCTGGTGTTGGGACACCCAGGGGTTGGGCCCCTGGAGCTGGTGTTGGGGCCACAGGGGTTAAGCCCCTTGCGCTATGGTTCGGGCGCTCAGGGGTTGGGCCCTTGGAGCTGGCGTGCGGGCCCCCAGGGAATAGGCCCCTAGAGCTATGGTTTGGGCACTCTGGGGTTGGGCCCCTGGAGCTGGTGTTGGGGCTCCCAGGGGTTGGGCCCCTGGAGCTGGTGTTGGGGCCCTCAGGGATTAGGCCCCTGGAGCTATGGTTCTGGCGCTCAGGGATTGGGCCCCTGGAGCTTTTTTTGGGGCCCCCAGGGGTTGGGCTCCTGGAGCAGGTGTTGGGGCCCCCAGGGGTTGGGCCCCTGGAGCTGTGGTTGGGGCCCCCGGGGGTTAGGCCCCTGGAGCTATGGTTCGGGCGCTCAGGGGTTGGGCCCCTGTAGCTGGTGTTTGGACCCCCAGGGGTTTGGCCCCTGGAGCTGGGGTTCGGGCCCCCGGGGGTTAGGCCCCTGGAGCTATGGTTCGGGCGCTCAGCGATTGAGCCCCTGGAGCTGGTTTTGGGGCCCCCCAGGGGTTGGGCCCCTGGAGCTGGGATTGGGGCCTCCAGGGGTTAGGCCCCTGGAGCTTTGGTTCGGGCGCTCAGGGGTTGGGCCCCTGGAGCTTGTGTTGGGTCCCCAAGGGGTTTTGCCCCTGGAGATGGTGTTGGGGACCCAGGGGTTCGGCCCCTGGAACTATGGTTCGGTCGCTCTGGGGTTGGGCCCCTGGAGCTGGTGTTGGGGCTCCCAGGGATTGTGCTCTTGGAGCTGGTGTTGGGGCCCCCAGGGGTTGGGCCCCTGGAGCTGGGGTTGGGGCCCCAGGGGCTGGGCCCCTGCAGCTAGTGTTGGGGCCCCAGGGGTTAGACCCCTGGAGCTATGGTTCGGGCGCTCAGGGTTTGGGCCCCTGGAGCTGGTGGTGGGGCCCCCAGGGGTTGGGCCCCTGGAGCTGGGGTTGGGGCCCACAGGATTTAGGCCCCTGTAGCTATGGTTCGGGCTCTCAGGGGTTGGGCCCCTGTAGCTGGTGTTGGGGCCCCCAGGGGTTAGGCCCCTGGAGCTATGGTTCGGGCGCTCAGGGGTTGGGCCGCTGGAGCTGGTGTTGGGGCCCCTGACCTAATGTCACCCCTTGCTCTCCCATCCCCCACACAGACAGTCCCGACTCCATCACAGTAATGTCCAGACATTTCACGCATGGAGCAACAGTAACACTGTGTGGCCATGCAGGGTAATGCCCAGAGCATTTCCTGCATTGAGCAAGAGTGACACCGTGTGGCCACATAGGGTAGTGCACAGAGCATTTCCCCGCATGGAGCTATGGTTCGGGAGCTCTGGGGTTGGGCCCCTGTAGCTGGTGTTGGGACTCCCAGGGATTGGGCCCCTGGAGCTGGTGTTGGGGCCCCAGGGGTTAAGCCCCTTGCGCTATGGTTCGGGCGCTCAGGGGTTGGGCCCTTGGAGCTGGCGTGCGGGCCCCCAGGGAATACGTCCCTAGAGCTATGGTTTGGGCACTCTGGGGTTGGGCCCCTGGAGCTGGTGTTGGGGCTCCCAGGGGTTGGGCCCCTGGAGCTGGTGTTGGGGCCCTCAGGGATTAGGCCCCTGGAGCTATGGTTCGGGCGCTCAGGGGTTGGGCCCCTGTAGCTGGTGCTTGGACCCCCAGGGGTTGGGCCCCTGGAGCTGGGGTTCGGGCCCCCGGGGGTTAGGCACCTGGAGCTATGGTTCGGGCGCTCAGGGTTTGAGCCCCTGTAGCTGGTTTTGAGGCCCCCAGGGGTTGGGCCCCTGGAGCTGGGATTGGGGCCTCCAGGGTTCGGCCCCTGGAACTTGTGCTGGGACCCCCAGGGGTTGGGCTCCTGGAGCTGGTGTTGGGGCCCCCAGGGGTTGGGCCCCTGAAGCTGGTGTTGGAGCCCCCAGGGGTTGGGCCCCTGGAGCTGGGGTTGGGGCCCTCGGGGGTTAGGCCTCTGCAGCTATGGTTCGGGCGCTCAGGGGTTGGGCCCCTGGAACTGGGGTCGAGGGCCCCAGGTTTTGGGCCCCTGGAGCTGGGGTTGGGGCCCCGTGGGTTACGCCCCTGGAGCTGGGGTTGGGGCCCCCAGGGGTTAGGCCCCTGGAGCTATGTTTCGGGCGCTCAGGGGTTTGGCCCCTGGACCTGGTGTTGGGGCCCCCAGGGGTTGGGCCCCTGGAACTATGGTTCAGGCGCTCTGGGGTTGGGCCCCTGGAGCTGGTGTTGGGGCTCCCAGGGATTGGGCTCTTGGAGCTGGTGTTGGGGCCCCCAGGGGTTGGGCCCCTGGAGCTGGGGTTGGGGCCACCAGGGGTTAGGTCCATGGAGCTATGGTTCGGGCGCTCAGGGGTTGGGTCCCTGGAGTTGGTGTTGGGGCCCCAGGGGCTGGGCCCCTGCAGCTAGTGTTGGGGCCCCAGGGGTTAGACCCCTGGAGCTATGGTTCGGGCGCTCAGGGTTTGGGCCCCTGGAGCTGGTGGTGGGGCCCCCAGGGTTTGGGCCCCTGGAGCTGGGGTTGGGGCCCACAGGATTTAGGCCCCTGGAGCTATGGTTCGGACTCTCAGGGGTCGGGCCCATGGAGCTGGTGTTGGGGCCCCCAGGGGTTAGGCCCCTGGAGCTATGGTTCGGGCGCTCAGGGGTTGGGCCGCTGGAGCTGCTGTTGGGGCCCCTGACCTAATGTCACCCCTTGCTCTCCCATCCCCCACACAGACAGTCCCGACTCCATCACAGTAATGCCCAGACATTTCACGCATGGAGCAACAGTAACACTGTGTGGTCATGCAGGGTAATGCCCAGAGCATTTCCTGCATGGAGCAAGATTGACACCGTGTGGCCACATAGGGTAGTGCACAGAGCATTTCCCCGCATGGAGCTATGGTTCGGGAGCTCTGGGGTTGGGCCCCTGTAGCTGGTGTTGGGACTCCCAGGGGTTGGGCCCCTGGAGCTGGTGTTGGGGCCCCAGGGGTTAAGCCCCTTGCGCTATGGTTCGGGCGCTCAGGGGCTGGGCCCTTGGAGCTGGCGTGCGGGCCCCCAGGGAATAGGCCCCTAGAGCTATGGTTTGGGCCCCCAGGGGTTGGGCCCCTGGAGCTGGGATTGGGGCCTCCAGGGGTTAGGCCCCTGGAGCTATGGTTCGGGCGCTCAGGGATTGAGCCCCTGGAGCTGGTTTTGGGGCCCCCAGGGGTTGGGCCCCTGGAGCTGGTGTTGGGGACCCAGGGGTTAGGCCCCTGGAGCTATGGTTCGGGCGCACAGGGGTTGGGCCCCTGGAGCTATAGTTCGGGCGCTCAGCGGTTGGGCCCCTGGAGCTGGGGTGGAGGGCCCCAGGGGTTGGGCCCCTGGAGCTAGTGTTGGGTCCCCCAGGGAGTGGGCCCCTGGAGCTATGTTTCGGGCGCTCTGGGGTTGGGCCCCTGGAGCTAGTGTTGGGGCCCGCAGGGGTTGGGCCCCTGGAGCTGTGGTTGGGGCCCCCAGGGGTTAGGCCTCTGGAGCTATGGTTCGGGCGCTCAGGGGTTGGGCCCCTGGAGCTGGTGTTGGGGCCCACAGGGGTTCGGAACCTGGAGCTGGGGTTGGG
The DNA here is from genome assembly GCF_025201925.1 of Gopherus flavomarginatus. Taxonomy (NCBI): domain Eukaryota; kingdom Metazoa; phylum Chordata; order Testudines; family Testudinidae; genus Gopherus; species Gopherus flavomarginatus. Next base: position 87,306 of record NW_026115059.1, on the reverse strand, counting down.
GCCCTCGGGGGTTAGGCCCCTGGAACTATGGTTTGGGCGCTCAGGGGTTGGGCCCCTGGAGATCGGGTTCGGGCCCTCGGGGGTTAGGCCTCTGCAGCTATGGTTCGGGCGCTCAGGGGTTGGGCCCCTGGAACTGGGGTCGAGGGCCCCAGGGGTTGGGCCCCTGGAGCTGGGGTTGGGGCCCCCAGGAGTTATGCCCCTGGAGCTATGGTTCGGGCGCTCAGGGGTTTGGCCACTGGAGCTGGTGTTGGGGCCCCCAGGGGTTGGGCCCCTGGAACTATGGTTCAGGCGCTCTGGGGTTGGGCCCCTGGAGCTGGTGTTGGGGCTCCCAGGGATTGGGCTCTTGGAGCTGGTGTTGGGGCCCCCAGGGGTTGGGCCCCTGGAGCTGTTGTTGGGGCCAAGAGGGGTTAGGTCTATGGAGCTATGGTTCGGGCGCTCAGGAGTTGGGTCCCTGGAGTTGGTGTTGGGGCCCCAGGGGCTGGGCCCCTGCAGCTAGTGTTGGGGCCCCAGGGGTTAGACCCCTGGAGCTATGGTTCGGGCGCTCAGGGTTTGAGCCCCTGGAGGTGGTGGTGGGGCCCCCAGGGGTTGGGCCCCTGGAGCTGGGGTTGGGGCCCACAGGATTTAGGCCCCTGGAACTATGGTTCGGGCGCTCAGGGATTGAGCCCCTGGAGCTGGTTTTGGGCCCCCAGGGGTTGGGCTCCTGGAGCTGGGATTGGGGCCTCCAGGGTTCGGCCCCTGGAACTTGTGCTGGGGCCCCCAGGGGTTGGGCTCCTGGAGCTGGTGTTGGGGCCCCCAGGGGTTGGGCCCCTGAAGCTGGTGTTGGGGCCCCCAGGGGTTGGGCCCCTGGAGCTGGGGTTGGGGCCCTCGGGGGTTAGGCCTCTGCAGCTATGGTTCGGGCGCTCAGGGGTTGGGCCCCTGGAACTGGGGTCGAGGGCCCCAGGTTTTGAACACCTGGAGCTGGGGTTGGGGCCCCGTGGGTTACGCCCCTGGAGCTGGGGTTGGGGCCCCCAGGGGTTAGGCCCCTGGAGCTATGTTTCGGGCGCTCAGGGGTTTGGCCCCTGGACCTGGTGTTGGGGCCCCCAGGGGTTGGGCCCCTGGAACTATGGTTCAGGCGTTCTGGGGTTGGGCCCCTGGAGCTGGTGTTGGGGCTCCCAGGGATTGGGCTCTTGGAGCTGGTGTTGGGGCCCCCAGGGGTTGGGCCCCTGGAGCTGGGGTTGGGGCCACCAGGGGTTAGGTCCATGGAGCTATGGTTCGGGCGCTCAGGGGTTGGGTCCCTGGAGTTGGTGTTGGGGCCCCAGGGGCTGGGCCCCTGCAGCTAGTGTTGGGGCCCCAGGGGTTAGACCCCTGGAGCTATGGCTGGGGCGCTCAGGCTTTGGGCCCCTGGAGGTGGTGGTGGGGCCCCTGGGGTTGGGCCCTTGGAGCTGAGGTTGGGGCCCACAGGATTTATGCCCCTGGAGCTATGGTTCGGACTCTCAGGGGTCGGCCCCCTGGAGCTGGTGTTGGGGCCCCCAGGGGTTAGGCCCCTGGAGCTATGGTTCGGGCGCTCAGGGGTTGGGCCGCTGGAGCTGGTGTTGGGGCCCCTGACCTAATGTCACCCCTTGCTCTCCCATCCCCCACACAGACAGTCCCGACTCCATCACAGTAATGCCCAGACATGTCACGCATGGAGCAACAGTAACACTGAGTGGTCATGCAGGGTAATGCCCAGAGCATTTCCTGCATGGAGCAAGAGTGACACCGTGTGGCCACATAGGGTAGTGCACAGAGCATTTCCCCGCATGGACCTATGGTTCGGGAGCTCTGGGGTTGGGCCCCTGTAGCTGGTGTTGGGACTCCCAGGGGTTGGGCCCCTGGAGCTGGTGTTGGGGCCCCAGGGGTTAAGCCCCTTGCGCTATGGTTCGGGCGCTCAGGGGCTGGGCCCTTGGAGCTGGCGTGCGGACCCCCAGGGAATAGGCCCCTAGAGCTATGGTTTGGGCACTCTGGGGTTCGGCCCCTGGAGCTGGTGTTTTGGCCCCCAGGGGTTGGGCCCCTGGAGCTGGTATTGGGGCCTCCTGGGGTTAGGCCCCTGGAGCTTTGGTTCGGGCGCTCAGGGGTTGGGCCCCTGGAGCTTGTGTTGGGTTCCCAAGGGGTTTTGCCCCTGGAGCTGGTGTTGGGGCCACAGGGGTTAGGCCCCTGGAGCTATGGTTCGGGCGCTCTGGGGTTGGGCCCCTGGAGCTGGTGTTGGGGCTCCCAGGGATTGGGCTCTTGGAGCTGGTGTTGGGGCCCCCAGGGGTTGGGCCCCTGGAACTATAGTTCAGACGCTCTGGTGTTGGGCCCCTGGAGCTGGTGTTGGGGCTCCCAGGGATTGGGCTCTTGGAGCTGGTGTTGGGGCCCCCAGGGGTTGGGCCCCTGGAGCTGGGGTTGGGGCCCTCGGGGGTTAGGTCTCTGCAGCTATGGTTCGGGCGCTCAGGGGTTGATACCCTGGAAATGGGGTCGAGGGCCCCAGGGGTTGGGCCCCTGGAGCTATGGTTCGGGCTCTCAGGGGTTTGGCCCCTGGACCTGGTGTTGGGGCCCCCAGGTTTTGTTCCCCTGGAACTATGGTTCAGGCGCTCTGGGGTTGGGCCCCTGGAGCTGGTGTTGGGGCTCCCAGGGATTGGGCTCTTGGAGCTGTTGTTGGGGCCCCCAGGGGTTGGGCCCCTGGAGCTGGGGTTGGGGCCACCAGGGGTTAGGTCCATGGAGCTATGGTTCGGGCGCTCAGGGGTTGGGTCCCTGGAGTTGGTGTTGGGGCCCCAGGGGCTGGGCCCCTGCAGCTAGTGTTGGGGCCCTAGGGGTTAGACCCCTGGAGCTATGGTTCGGGCGCTCAGGGTTTGGGCCCCTGGAGCTGGTGGTGGGGCCCCCAGGGGTTGGGCCCCTGGAGCTGGGGTTGGGGCCCACAGGATTTAGGCCCCTGGAGCTATGGTTCGGGCTCTCAGGGGTTGGGCCCCTGGAGCTGGGGTGGAGGGCCCCAGGTGTTGGGCCCCTGGAGCTAGTGTTGGGGCCCCCAGGGATTGGGCCCCTGGAGCTATGTTTCGGGCGCTCTGGGGTTGGGCCCCTGGAGCTAGTGTTGGGTCCCCCAGGGGTTGGGTCCCTGGAGCTGGTGGTGCCCGCAGGGGTGGGCCCCTGGAGCTGTGGTTGGGGCCCACAAGGGTTCGGACCCTGGAGCTGGGGTTTGGGCCCCCGGGGCTTAGGCCCCTGGAGCTATGGTTTGGGCCGCTCAGGGGTTGGGCCCCTGGAGCTGGGGTTGGGGCCCTCGGGGGTTAGGCCTCTGCAGCTATGGTTCGGGCGCTCAGGGTTGGGCCCCTGGAACTGGGGTCGAGGGCACCAGGGTTTGGGCCCCTGGAGCTGTGGTTGGGGCCCACAAGGGTTCGGACCCTGGAGCTGGGGTTTGGGCCCCCGGGGGTTAGGCCCCTGGAGCTATGGTTTGGGCGCTCAGGGGGTTGGGCTCCTGGAGCAGGTGTTGGGGCCCCCAGGGGTTGGGCCCGTGGAGCTGTGGTTGGGGCCCCCGGGGGTTAGGCCCCTGGAGCTATGGTTCGGGCGCTCAGGGGTTGGGCCCCTGGAGCTGGTGTTTGGAACCCCAGGGGTTGGGCCCCTGGAGCTGGGGTTCGGGCCCCCGGGGTTAGGCCCCTGAAGCAATGGTTCGGGCGCTCAGGGATTGAGCATCTGGAGCTGTTTTTGGGGCCCCCAGGGGTTGGGCCCCTGGAGCTGGGATTGGGGCCCCCAGGGGTTAGGCCCCTGGAGCTTTGGTTCGGGCGCTCAGGGGTTGGGCCCCTGGAGCTTGTGTTGGGTTCCCAAGGGGTTTTGCCCCTGGAGCTGGTGTTGGGGCCACAGGGGTTAGGCCCCTGGAGCTATGGTTCGGGCGCTCTGGGGTTGGGCCCCTGGAGCTGGTGTTGGGGCTCCCAGGGATTGGGCTCTTGGAGCTGGTGTTGGGGCCCCCAGGGGTTGGGCCCCTGGAACTATGGTTCAGGCGCTCTGGGGTTGGGCCCCTGGAGCTGGTGTTGGGGCTCCCAGGGATTGGGCTCTTGGAGGTGGTGTTGGGTCCCCCAGGGGTTGGGACCCTGGAGCTGGGGTTGGGGCCACCAGGGGTTAGGTCCATGGAGCTATGGTTCGGGCGCTCAGGGGTTGGGTCCCTGCATTTGGTGTTGGGGCCCCAGGGGCTGGGCCCCTGCAGCTAGTGTTGGGGCCCCAGGGGTTAGACCCCTGGAGCTATGGTTCGGGCACTCAGGTTTTGGGCCCCTGGAGGTGTTGGTGGGGCCCCCAGGGGTTGGGCCCCTGGAGCTGGGGTTGGGGCCCACAGGATTTAGGCCCCTGGAGCTATGGTTCGGGCTCTCAGGGGTCGGGCCCCTTGAGCTGGTGTTGGGGCCCCCAGGGGTTAGGCCCCCGGAGCTATGGTTCGGGCGCTCAGGGGTTGGGCCGCTGGAGCTGGTGTTGGGGCCCCTGACCTAATGTCACCCCTTGCTCTCCCATCCCCCACACAGACAGTCCCGACTCCATCACAGTAATGCCCAGACATTTCATGCATGGAGCAACAGTAACACTGTGTGGCCATGCAGGGTAATGCCCAGAGCATTTCCTGCATGGAGCAAGAGTGACACCGTGTGGCCACATAGGGTAGTGCACAGAGCATTTCCCCGCATGGAGCTATGGTTCGGGAGCTCTGGGGTTGGGCCCCTGTAGCTGGTGTTGGGACTCCCAGGGGTTGGGCCCCTGGAGCTGGTGTTGGGGCCTCAGGGGTTAAGCCCCTTGCGCTATGGTTCGGGCGCTCAGGGGTTGGGCCCTTGGAGCTGGCGTGCGGGCCCCCAGGGAATAGGTCCCTAGAGCTATGGTTTGGGCACTCTGGGATTGGGCCCCTGGAGCTGGTGTTGAGGCTCCCAGGGGTTGGGCCCCTGGAGCTGGTGTTGGGGCCCTCAGGGATTAGGCCCCTGGAGCTATGGTTCTGGCGCTCAGGGATTGGGCCCCTGGAGCTGGTTTTGGGGCCCCGAGGGGTTGGGCTCCTGGAGCAGGTGTTGGAGCCCCCAGGGGTTGGGCCCCTGGAGCTGTGGTTGGGGCCCCCGGGGGTTAGGCCACTGGAGCTATGGTTCGGGCTCTCAGGGGTTGGGCCTCTGGAGCTGGTGTTTGGGCCCCCAGGGTTTAGGCCCCTGGAGCTATGGTTCGGGCGCTCAGGGGGTTAGGCACCTGGAGCTTTGGTTCGGGCGCTCAGGGATTGAGCCCCTGGAGCTGGTTTTGGAGCCCTTAGGGGTTGGGCCCCTGGAGCTGGGATTGGGGCCTCCAGGGTTCGGCCCCTGGAACTTGTGCTGGGGCCCCCAGGGGTTGGGCTCCTGGAGCTGGTGTTGGGGCCCCCAGGGGTTGGGCCCCTGAAGCTGGTGTTGGGGCCCCCAGGGGTTGGGCCCCTGGAGCTGGGGTTGGGGCCCTCGGGGGTTAGGCCTCTGCAGCTATGGTTCGGGCGCTCAGGGGTTGGGCCCCTGGACCTGGTGTTGGGGCCCCCAGGGGTTGGGCCCCTGGAACTATGGTTCAGGCGCTCTGGGGTTGGGACCCTGGAGCTGGTGTTGGGGCTCCCAGGGATTGGGCTCTTGGATCTCGTGTTGGGGCCCCCAGGAGTTGGGCCCCTGGAGCTGGGGTTGGGGCCACCAGGGGTTAGGTCCATGGAGCTATGGTTCGGGCGCTCAGGGGTTGGGTCCCTGGAGTTGGTGTTGGGGCCCCAGGGGCTGGGCCCCTGCAGCTAGTGTTGGGGCCCCAGGGGTTAGACCCCTGGAGCTATGGTTCGGGCGCTCAGGGTTTGGGCCCCTGGAGCTGGTGGTGGGGCACCCAGGGGTTGGGCCTCTGGAGATGGGGTTGGGGCCCACAGGGTTAGGCCCCTGGAGCTATGGTTCGGGCGCTCAGGGGTTGGGCCGCTGGAGCTGGTGTTGGGGCCCCTGACCTAAGGTCACCCCTTGCTCTCCCATCCCCCACACAGACAGTCCCGACTCCATCACAGTAATGCCCAGACATTTCACGCATGGAGCAACAGTAACACTGTGTGGTCATGCAGGGTAATGCCCAGAGCATTTCCTGCAAGGAGCAAGAGTGACACCGTGTGGCCACATAGGGTAGTGCACAGAGCATTTCCCCGCATGGAGCTATGGTTCGGGAGCTCTGCGGTTGGGCCCCTGTAGCTGGTGTTGGGACTCCCAGGGGTTGGGCCCCTGGAGCTGGTGTTGGGGCCCCAGGGGTTAAGCCCCTTGCGCTATGGTTCGGGCGCTCAGGAGCTGGGCCCTTGGAGCTGTCGTGCGGGCCCCCAGGGAATAGGCCCCTAGAGCTATGGTTTGGGCACTCTGGGGTTGGGCCCCTGGAGCTGGTGTTGGGGCCCCCAGGGGTTGGGCCCCTGGAGCTGGGATTGGGGCCTCCAGGGGTGAGGCCCCTGGAGCTATAGTTCGGGCGCTCAGCGGTTGGGCCTCTGGAGCTGGGGTGGAGGGCCCCAGGGGTTGGGCCCCGGGAGCTAGTGTTGGGGCCACCAGGGATTGGGCACCTGGAGCTATGTTTCGGGCGCTCTGGGGTTGGGCCCCTGGAGCTAGCGTTGGGGCCCGCAGGGGTTGGGCCCCTGGAGCTGTGGTTGGGGCCCCCAGGGGTTAGGTCTCTGGAGCTATGGTTCGGGCGCTCAGGGGTTGGGCCCCTGGAGCTGGAGTTGGGGCCCACAGGGGTTCGGACCCTGGAGCTGGGCTTGGGGCCACCGGGGGATAGGCCCCTGGAACTATGGTTCGGGCGCTCAGGGATTGAGCCCCTGGAGCTGGTTTTGGGCCCCCAGGGGTTGGGCCCCTGGAGCTGGGATTGGGGCCTCCAGGGTTCGGCCCCTGGAACTTGTGCTGGGGCCCCCAGGGGTTGGGCTCCTGGAGCTGGTGTTGGGGCCCCCAGGGGTTGGGCCCCTGAAGCTGGTGTTGGGGCCCCCAGGGGTTGGGCCCCTGGAGCTGGGGTTGGGGCCCTCGGGGGTTAGGCCTCTGCAGCTATGGTTCGGGCGCTCAGGGGTTGGGGCCCTGGAACTGGGGTCGAGGGCCCCAGGTTTTGAACCCCTGGAGCTGGGGTTGGGGCCCCGTGGGTTACGCCCCTGGAGCTGGGGTTGGGGCCCCCAGGGGTTAGGCCCCTGGAGCTATGTTTCGGGCGCTCAGGGGTTTGGCCCCTGGACCTGGTGTTGGGGCCCCTAGGGGTTGGGCCCCTGGAACTATGGTTCAGGCGCTCTGGGTTTGGGCCCCTGGAGCTGGTGTTGGGGCTCCCAGGGGTTGGGCCCCTGGAGCTGGGGTTGGGGCCACCAGGGGTTAGGTCCATGGAGCTATGGTTCGGGCGCTCAGGGGTTGGGTCCCTGGAGTTGGTGTTGGGGCCCCAGGGGCTGGGCCCCTGCAGCTAATGTTGGGGCCCCAGGGGTTAGACCCCGGAACTATGGTTGGGGCGCTCAGGGTTTCGGCCCGTGGAGGTGGTGGTGGGGCCCCTGGGGTTGGGCCCTTGGAGCTGGGGTTGGGGCCCCCAGGGGTTAGGCCTCTGGAGCCATAGTTCGGGCGCTCAGGGGTTGGGCCCCTGGAGCTGGGGTTGGGGCCCCCGGGGGTTAGGCCCCTGGAACTATGGTTTGGGCGCTCAGGGGTTGGGCCCCTGGAGCTGGGGTTCGGGCCCTCGGGGGTTAGGCCTCTGCAGCTATGGTTCGGGCGCTCAGGGGTTGGGCCCCTGGAACTGAGGTCGAGGGCCCCAGGGGTTGGGCCCCTGGAGCTGGGTTTGGGGCCCCGTGGGTTACGCCCCTGGAGCTGGGGTTGGGGCCCCCAGGAGTTATGCCCCTGGAGGTATGGTTCGGGCGCTCAGGGGTTTGGCCCCTGGACCTGGTGTTGGGGCCCCCAGGGGTTGGGCCCCTGGAACTATGGTTCAGGCGCTCTGGGGTTGGGCCCCTGGAGCTGGTGTTGGGGCTCCCAGGGATTGGGCTCTTGGAGCTGGTGTTGGGGACCCCAGGGTTTGGGCCCCTGGAGCTGGGGTTGGGGCCACCAGGGGTTAGGTCCATGGAGCTATGGTTCGGGCGCTCAGGGGTTGGGTCCCTGGAGTTGGTGTTGGGGCCCCAGGGGCTGGTCCCCTGCAGCTAGTGTTGGGGCCCTAGGAGTTAGACCCCTGGAGCTATGGGTCGGGCGCTCAGGGTTTGGGCCCCTGGAGGTGGTGGTGGGGCCCCCAGGGGTTGGGCCCCTGGAGCTGGGGTTGGGCCCCACAGGATTTAGGCCCCTGGAGCTATGGTTCGGGCTCTAAGGGGTCGGGCCCCTTGAGCTGGTGTTGGGGCCCCCAGGGGTTGGGCCCCTGTAGCTGTGGTTGGGGTCCCCGGGGGTTAGGCCCCTGGAGCTATGGTTCGGGCGCTCAGGGGTTGGGCCCCTGTAGCTGGTGTTTGGACCCCCAGGGGTTGGGACCCTGGAGCTGGGGTTCGGGCCCCCGGGGGTTAGGCCCCTGGAGCTATGGTTCGGGCGCTCAGGGATTGAGCCCATGGAGCTGGTTTTGGGGCCCCCAGGGGTTGGGCCCCTGGAGCTGGGATTGGGGCCTACAGGGGTTAGGCCCCTGGAGCTTTGGTTCGGGCGCACAGGGGTTGGGCCCCTGGAGCTATAGTTCGGGCGCTCAGCGGTTGGGCCCCTAGAGCTGGGGTGGAGGGCCCCAGGGCTTGGGCCCCTGGAGCTAGTGTTGGGGCCCCCAGGGATTGGGCCCCTGGAGCTATGTTTCGGGCGCTCTGGGGTTGGGCCCCTGGAGCTAGTGTTGGGTCCCCCAGGGGTTGGGTCCCTGGAGCTGGTGGTGCCCGCAGGGGTTGGGCCCCTGGAGCTGTGGTTGGGGCCCACAAGGGTTCGGACCCTGGAGCTGGGGTTTGGGCCCCCGGGGCTTAGGCCCCTGGAGCTATGGTTTGGGCGCTCAGGGGTTGGGCCCCTGGAGCTGGGGTTGGGGCCCTCGGGGGTTAGGCCTCTGCAGCTATGGTTCGGGCGCTCAGGGGTTGGGCCCCTGGAACTGGGGTCGAGGGCACCAGGGGTTGGGCCCCTGGAGCTGTGGTTGGGGCCCACAAGGGTTCGGACCCTGGAGCTGGGGTTTGGGCCCCCGGGGGTTAGGCCCCTGGAGCTATGGTTTGGGCGCTCAGGGGTTGGGCTCCTGGAGCAGGTGTTGGGGCCCCCAGGGGTTGGGCCCGTGGAGCTGTGGTTGGGGCCCCCGGGGGTTAGGGCCCTGGAGCTATGGTTCGGGCGCTCAGGGGTTGGGCCCCTGGAGCTGGTGTTTGGACCCCCAGGGGTTGGGCCCCCGGAGCTGGGGTTCGAGCCCCCGGGGTTAGGCCCCTGAAGCTATGGTTCGGGCGCTCAGGGATTGAGCCCCTGGAGCTGTTTTTGGGGCCCCCAGGGGTTGGGCCCCTGGAGCTGGGATTGGGGCCTCCTGGGGTTAGGCCCCTGGAGCTTTGGTTCGGGCGCTCAGGGGTTGGGCCCCTGGAGCTTGTGTTGGGTTCCCAAGGGGTTTTGCCCCTGGAGCTGGTGTTGGGGCCACAGGGGTTAGGCCCCTGTAGCTATGGTTCGGGCGCTCTGGGGTTGGGCCCCTGGAGCTGGTGTTGGGGCTCCCAGGGATTGGGCTCTTGGAGCTGGTGTTGGGGCCCCCAGGGGTTGGGCCCCTGGAACTATAGTTCAGACGCTCTGGTGTTGGGCCCCTGGAGCTGGTGTTGGGGCTCCCAGGGATTGGGCTCTTGGAGCTGGTGTTGGGGCCCCCAGGGGTTGGGCCCCTGGAGCTGGGGTTGGGGCCCTCGGGGGTTAGGTCTCTGCAGCTATGGTTCGGGCGCTCAGGGGTTGATACCCTGGAAATGGGGTCGAGGGCCCCAGGGGTTGGGCCCCTGGAGCTATGGTTCGGGCTCTCAGGGGTTTGGCCCCTGGACCTGGTGTTGGGGCCCCCAGGTTTTGTTCCCCTGGAACTATGGTTCAGGCGCTCTGGGGTTGGGCCCCTGGAGCTGGTGTTGGGGCTCCCAGGGATTGGGCTCTTGGAGCTGTTGTTGGGGCCCCCAGGGGTTGGGCCCCTGGAGCTGGGGTTGGGGCCACCAGGGGTTAGGTCCATGGAGCTATGGTTCGGGCGCTCAGGGGTTGGGTCCCTGGAGTTGGTGTTGGGGCCCCAGGGGCTGGGCCCCTGCAGCTAGTGTTGGGGCCCCAGGGGTTAGACCCCTGGAGCTATGGTTCGGGCGCTCAGGGTTTGGGCCCCTGGAGCTGGTGGTGTGGCCCCCAGGGGTTGGGCCCCTGGAGCTGGGGTTGGGGCCCACAGGATTTAGGCCCCTGGAGCTATGGTTCGGGCTCTCAGGGGTTGGGCCCCTGGAGCTGGTTTTGGGGCCCCCAGGGATTAGGCCCCTGGAGCTATGGTACGGGCGCTCAGGTGTTGGGCCGCTGGAGCTGGTGTTGGGGCCCCTGACCTAATGTCACCCCTTGCTCTCCCATGCCCCACACAGACAGTCCCGACTGCATCACAGTAATGCCCAGACATTTCACGCATGGAGCAACAGTAACACTGTGTGGCCATGCAGGGTAATGCCCAGAGCATTTCCTGCATGGAGCAAGAGTGTCACAGTGTGGCCACATAGGGTAGTGCACAGAGCATTTCCCTGCATGGAGCTATGGTTCGGGAGCTCTGGGGTTGGGCCCCTGTAGCTGGTGCTGGGACTCCCACGGGTTGAGCCCCTGGAGCTGGTGTTGGGGCCCCAGGGGTTAAGCCCATTGCGCTATGGTTCGGGCGCTCAGGGGTTGGGCCCTTGGAGCTGGCGTGCGAGCCCCCAGGGAATAGGCCCCTAGAGCTATGGTTTGGGCACTCTGGGGTTGGGCCCCTGGAGCTGGTGTTGGGGCTCCCAGGGGTTGGGTCCCTGGAGCTGGTGTTGGGGCCCTCAGGGATTAGGCCCCTGGAGCTATGGTTCTGGCACTCAGAAATTGGGCCCCTGGAGCTGGTTTTGGGACCCCAGGGGTTGGGCTCCTGGAGCAGGTATTGGGGCCCCCAGGGGTTGGGCCCGTGGAGCTGTGGTTGGGGCCCCCGGGGGTTAGGCCCCTGGAGCTATGGTTCGGGCGCTCAGGGGTTGGGCCCCTGGAGCTGGTGTTTGGAACCCCAGGGGTTGGGCCCCTGGAGCTGGGGTTCGGGCCCCCGGGGTTAGGCCCCTGAAGCAATGGTTCGGGCGCTCAGGGATTGAGCATCTGGAGCTGTTTTTGGGGCCCCCAGGGGTTGGGCCCCTGGAGCTGGGATTGGGGCCTCCAGGGGTTAGGCCCCTGGAGCTTTGGTTCGGGCGCTCAGGGGTTGGGCCCCTGGAGCTTGTGTTGGGTTCCCAAGGGGTTTTGCCCCTGGAGCTGGTGTTGGGGCCACAGGGGTTAGGCCCCTGGAGCTATGGTTCGGGCGCTCTGGGGTTGGGCCCCTGGAGCTGGTGTTGGGGCTCCCAGGGATTGAGCTCTTGGAGCTGGTGTTGGGGCCCCCAGGGGTTGGGCCCCTGGAACTATGGTTCAGGCGCTCTGGGGTTGGGCCCCTGGAGCTGGTGTTGGGGCTCCCAGGGATTGGGCTCTTGGAGGTGGTGTTGGGTCCCCCAGGGGTTGGGACCCTGGAGCTGGGGTTGGGGCCACCAGGGGTTAGGTCCATGGAGCTATGGTTCGGGCGCTCAGGGGTTGGGTCCCTGCATTTGGTGTTGGGGCCCCAGGGGCTGGGCCCCTGCAGCTAGTGTTGGGGCCCCAGGGGTTAGACCCCTGGAGCTATGGTTCGGGCACTCAGGTTTTGGGCCCCTGGAGGTGTTGGTGGGGCCCCCAGGGGTTGGGCCCCTGGAGCTGGGGTTGGGGCCCACAGGATTTAGGCCCCTGGAGCTATGGTTCGGGCTCTCAGGGGTCGGGCCCCTTGAGCTGGTGTTGGGGCCCCCAGGGGTTAGGCCCCTGGAGCTATGGTTCGGGCGCTCAGGGGTTGGGCCGCTGGAGCTGGTGTTGGGGCCCCTGACCTAATGTCACCCCTTGCTCTCCCATCCCCCACACAGACAGTCCCGACTCCATCACAGTAATGCCCAGACATTTCATGCATGGAGCAACAGTAACACTGTGTGGCCATGCAGGGTAATGCCCAGAGCATTTCCTGCATGGAGCAAGAGTGACACCGTGTGGCCACATAGGGTAGTGCACAGAGCATTTCCCCGCATGGAGCTATGGTTCGGGAGCTCTGGGGTTGGGCCCCTGTAGCTGGTGTTGGGACTCCCAGGGGTTGGGCCCCTGGAGCTGGTGTTGGGGCCTCAGGGGTTAAGCCCCTTGCGCTATGGTTCGGGCGCTCAGGGGTTGGGCCCTTGGAGCTGGCGTGCGGGCCCCCAGGGAATAGGTCCCTAGAGCTATGGTTTGGGCACTCTGGGATTGGGCCCCTGGAGCTGGTGTTGAGGCTCCCAGGGGTTGGGCCCCTGGAGCTGGTGTTGGGGCCCTCAGGGATTAGGCCCCTGGAGCTATGGTTCTGGCGCTCAGGGATTGGGCCCCTGGAGCTGGTTTTGGGGCCCCGAGGGGTTGGGCTCCTGGAGCAGGTGTTGGAGCCCCCAGGGGTTGGGCCCCTGGAGCTGTGGTTGGGGCCCCCGGGGGTTAGGCCACTGGAGCTATGGTTCGGGCTCTCAGGGGTTGGGCCTCTGGAGCTGGTGTTTGGGCCCCCAGGGTTTAGGCCACTGGAGCTATGGTTCGGGCGCTCAGGGGGTTAGGCACCTGGAGCTTTGGTTCGGGCGCTCAGGGATTGAGCCCCTGGAGCTGGTTTTGGAGCCCTTAGGGGTTGGGCCCCTGTAGCTGGGATTGGGGCCTCCAGGGTTCGGCCCCTGGAACTTGTGCTGGGGCCCCCAGGGGTTGGGCTCCTGGAGCTGGTGTTGGGGCCCCCAGGGGTTGGGCCCCTGAAGCTGGTGTTGGGGCCCCCAGGGGTTGGGCCCCTGGAGCTGGGGTTGGGGCCCTCGGGGGTTAGGCCTCTGCAGCTATGGTTCGGGGCGCTCAGGGGTTGGGCCCCTGGAGCTGGTGTTGGGGCCCCCAGGGGTTGGGCCCCTGGAACTATGGTTCAGGCGCTCTGGGGTTGGGACCCTGGAGCTGGTGTTGGGGCTCCCAGGGATTGGGCTCTTGGATCTCGTGTTGGGGCCCCCAGGAGTTGGGCCCCTGGAGCTGGGGTTGGGGCCACCAGGGGTTAGGTCCATGGAGCTATGGTTCGGGCGCTCAGGGGTTGGGTCCCTGGAGTTGGTGTTGGGGCCCCAGGGGCTGGGCCCCTGCAGCTAGTGTTGGGGCCCCAGGGGTTAGACCCCTGGAGCTATGGTTCGGGCGCTCAGGGTTTGGGCCCCTGGAGCTGGTGGTGGGGCACCCAGGGGTTGGGCCTCTGGAGATGGGGTTGGGGCCCACAGGGTTAGGCCCCTGGAGCTATGGTTCGGGCGCTCAGGGGTTGGGCCGCTGGAGCTGGTGTTGGGGCCCCTGACCTAAGGTCACCCCTTGCTCTCCCATCCCCCACACAGACAGTCCCGACTCCATCACAGTAATGCCCAGACATTTCACGCATGGAGCAACAGTAACACTGTGTGGTCATGCAGGGTAATGCCCAGAGCATTTCCTGCAAGGAGCAAGAGTGACACCGTGTGGCCACATAGGGTAGTGCACAGAGCATTTCCCCGCATGGAGCTATGGTTCGGGAGCTCTGCGGTTGGGCCCCTGTAGCTGGTGTTGGGACTCCCAGGGGTTGGGCCCCTGGAGCTGGTGTTGGGGCCCCAGGGGTTAAGCCCCTTGCGCTATGGTTCGGGCGCTCAGGAGCTGGGCCCTTGGAGCTGTCGTGCGGGCCCCCAGGGAATAGGCCCCTAGAGCTATGGTTTGGGCACTCTGGGGTTGGGCCCCTGGAGCTGGTGTTGGGGCCCCCAGGGGTTGGGCCCCTGGAGCTGGGATTGGGGCCTCCAGGGGTGAGGCCCCTGGAGCTATAGTTCGGGCGCTCAGCGGTTGGGCCTCTGGAGCTGGGGTGGAGGGCCCCAGGGGTTGGGCCCCGGGAGCTAGTGTTGGGGCCACCAGGGATTGGGCACCATGGAGCTATGTTTCGGGCGCTCTGGGGTTGGGCCCCTGGAGCTAGCGTTGGGGCCCGCAGGGGTTGGGCCCCTGGAGCTGTGGTTGGGGCCCCCAGGGGTTAGGTCTCTGGAGCTATGGTTCGGGCGCTCAGGGGTTGGGCCCCTGGAGCTGGAGTTGGGGCCCACAGGGGTTCGGACCCTGGAGCTGGGCTTGGGGCCCCCGGGGGATAGGCCCCTGGAACTATGGTTCGGGCGCTCAGGGATTGAGCCCCTGGAGCTGGTTTTGGGCCCCCAGGGGTTGGGCCCCTGGAGCTGGGATTGGGGCCTCCAGGGTTCGGCCCCTGGAACTTGTGCTGGGGCCCCCAGGGGTTGGGCTCCTGGAGCTGGTGTTGGGGCCCCCAGGGGTTGGGCCCCTGAAGCTGGTGTTGGGGCCCCCAGGGGTTGGGCCCCTGGAGCTGGGGTTGGGGCCCTCGGGGGTTAGGCCTCTGCAGCTATGGTTCGGGCGCTCAGGGGTTGGGGCCCTGGAACTGGGGTCGAGGGCCCCAGGTTTTGAACCCCTGGAGCTGGGGTTGGGGCCCCCAGGGGTTAGGTCTCTGGAGCTATGGTTCGGGCGCTCAGGGGTTGGGCCCCTGGAGCTGGAGTTGGGGCCCACAGGGGTTCGGACCCTGGAGCTGGGCTTGGGGCCCCCGGGGGATAGGCCCCTGGAACTATGGTTTGGGCGCTCAGGGGTTGGGCCCCTGGAGCTGGGGTTCGGGCCCTCGGGGGTTAGGCCTCTGCAGCTATGGTTCGGGCGCTCAGGGGTTGGGCCCCTGGAACTGGGGTCGAGGGCCCCAGGGGTTGGGCCCCTGGAGCTGGGGTTGGGGCCCCGTGGGTTACGCCCCTGGAGCTGGGGTTGGGGCCCCCAGGAGTTATGCCCCTGGAGCTATGGTTCGGGCGCTCTGGGGTTTTGCCCCTGGAGCTGGTGTTGGGGCCCCCAGGGGTTGGGCCCCTGGAACTATGGTTCAGGCGATCTGGCGTTGGGCCCCTGGAGCTGGTGTTGGGGCTCCCAGGGATTGGGCTCTTGGAGCTGGTGTTGGGGCCCCCAGGGGTTGGGCCCCTGGAGCTGGGGTTGGGGCCACCAGGGGTTAGGTCCATGGAGCTATGGTTCGGGCGCTCAGGGGTTGGGCCCCTGTAGCTGGTGTTTGGACCCCCAGGGGTTGGGCCCCTGGAGCTGGGGTTCGGACCCCCTTGGGTTAGGCCCCTGGAGCTATGGTTCGGGCGCTCAGGAATTGATCCCCTGGAGCTGGTTTTGGGGCCCCCCAGGGGTTGGGCCCCTGGAGCTGGGAATGGGGCCTCCAGGGGTTAGGCCCCTGGAGCTTTGGTTCGGGCGCTCAGGGGTTGGGCCCCTGGAGCTTGTGTTGGGTCCCCAAGGGGTTTTGCCCCTGGAGCTGGTGTTGGGGACCCAGGGGTTAGGCCCCTGGAGCTATGGTTCGGGCGCACAGGGGTTGGGCCCCTGGAGCTATAGTTCGGGAGCTCAGCGGTTGGGCCCCTGGAGCTGGGATGGAGGGCCCCAGGGGTTGGGCCCCTGGAGCTAGTGTTGGGGCCCCCAGGGATTGGGCCCCTGGAGCTATGTTTCGGGCGCTCTGGGGTTGGGCCCCTGGAGCTGTGGTTGGGGCCCCCAGGGGTTGGGCCTCTGGAGCTATGGTTCGGGCGCTCAGGGGTTGGGCCCCTGGAGCTGGTGTTGGGGCCCACAGGGGTTCGTACCCTGGAGCTGGGGTTGGGGCCCCCGGGGGTTAGGCCCCTGGAGCTGTGGTTTGGGCGCTCAGGGGTTGGGCCCCTGGAGCTGGTGTTGGGGCCCCCAGGGGTTGGGGCCCTGGAGCTATGGTTAGGGCGCTCCGGGGTTCGGCCCCTGGAACTTGTGTTGGGGCCCCCAGGGGTTGGGCTCCTGGAGCTGGTGTTGGGGCCCCCAGGGGTTGGGCCCCTGAAGCTGGTGTTGGGGCCCCCAGGGGTTGGGCCCCTGAAGCTGGGGTTGGGGCCCTCGGGGGTTAGGCCTCTGCAGCTATGGTTCGGGCGCTCAGGGGTTGGGCCCCTGGAAGTGGGGTCGAGGGCCCCAGGGGTTGGGCCCCTGTAGCTGGGGTTGGGGCCCCGTGGGTTACGCCCCTGGAGCTGGGGTTGGGGCCCCCAGGGGTTAGGCCCCTGGAGCTATGGTTCGGGCGCTCACGGGTTTGGCCCCTGGAGCTGGTGCTGGGGCCCCAGGGGTTAAGCCCCTCGCGCTATGGTTCGGGCGCTCAGGGGTTGTGCCCTTGGAGCTGGCGTGCGGGCCCCCAGGGAATAGGCCCCTAGAGCTATGGTTTGGGCACTCTGGGGTTGGGCCCCTGGAGCTGGTGTTGGGGCTCCCAGGGGTTGGGCCCCTGGAGCTGGTGTTGGGACCCTCAGAGATTAGGCCCCTGGAGCTATGGTTCTGGCGCTCAGGGATTGGGCCCCTGGAGCTGGTTTTGAGGCCCCCAGGGGTTGGGCTCCTGGAGCAGGTGTTGGGGCCCCCAGGGGTTGGGCCCCTGGAGCTGTGGTTGCGGCCCCCGGGGGTTAGGCCTCTGGAGCTATGGTTCGGGCGCTCAGGGATTGAGCCCCTGGAGCTGGTTTTGGGGCCCCCAGGGGTTGGGACCCTGTAGCTGGGATTGGGGCCTTCAGGGGTTAGGCCCCTGGAGCATTGGTTTGGGCGCTCAGGGTTTGGGCCCCTGGAGCTTGTGTTGGGTCCCCAAGGGGTTTTGCCCCTGGAGCTGGTGTTGGGGACCCAGGGGTTGGGCCCCTGGAGCTAGTGTTGGGGCCCCCAGGGATTGGGCCCCTGGAGCTATGTTTCGGGCGCTCAGGGGTTGGGCCCCTGGAGCTGGTGGTGCCCGCAGGGGTTGGGCCCCTGGAGCTATGGTTTGGGCGCTCAGGGGTTGGGCTCCTGGAGCTGGGGTTGGGGCCCTCGGGGGTTAGGCCTCTGCAGCTATGGTTCGGGCACTCAGGGGTTGGGCCCCTGGAACTGGGGTCGAGGGCCCCAGGGGTTGGGCCCCTGGAGCTGGGGTTGGGGCCCCGTGGGTTACGCCCCTGGAGCTGGGGCTGGGGCCCCCAGGGGTTAGGCCCCTGGAGCTATGGTTCGGGCGCTCAGGGGTTTGGCCTCTGGACCTGGTGTTGGGGCTCCCAGGGGTTGGGCCCCTGGAACTATGGTTCAGGCGCTCTGGGGTTGGGCCCCTGGAGCTGGTGTTGGGGCTCCCAGGGTTTGGGCTCTTGGAGCTGGTGTTGGGGCCCCAGGGGCTGGGCCCCTGCAGCTAGTGTTGGGGCCCCAGGGGTTAGACCCCTGGAGCTATGGTTCGGGCGCTCAGGGTTTGGGTCCCTGGAGCTGGTGGTGGGGCCCCCAGGGGTTGGGCCCCTGGAGCTGGGGTTGGGGCCCACAGGATTTAGGCCCCTGGAGCTATGGTTCGGGCTCTCAGGGGTTGGGACCCTGGAGCTGGTGTTGGGGCCCCCATGGGGTTAGGCCCCTGGAGCTATGGTTCGGGCGCTCAGGGGTTGGGCCGCTGGAGCTGGTGTTGGGCCCCCTGACCTAATGTCACCCCTTGCTCTCCCATCCCCCACACAGACAGTCCCGACTCCATCACAGTAATGCCCAGACATTTCACGCATGGAGCAACAGTAACACTGTGTGGCCATGCAGGGTAATGCCCAGAGCATTTCCTGCATGGAGCAAGAGTGACACCGTGTGGCCACATAGGGTAGTGCACAGAGCATTTCCCCGCATGGAGCTATGGTTCGAGAGCTCTGGGGTTGGGCCCCTGTAGCTGGTGTTGGGACTCCCAGGGGTTGGGCCCCTGGACCTGGTGTTTCTGCCCCAGGGGTTAAGCCCCTTGCGCTATGGTTCGGACGCTCAGGGGTTGGGCCCTTGGAGCTGGCGTGCGGGCCCCCAGGGAATAGGCCCCTAGAGCTATGGTTTGGGCACTCTGGGGTTGGGACCCTGTAGCTGGTGTTTGGACCCCTAGGGGTTGGGCCCCTGGAGCTGGGGTTCGGGCCTCCGGGGGTTAGGCCCCTGGAGCTATGGTTCGGGCGATCAGGGATTGAGCCCCTGGAGCTCGTTTTGGGGCCCCCAGGGGTTGGGCCCCTGGAGCTGGTATTGGGGCCTCCAGGGGTTAGGCCCCTGGAGCTTTGGTTCAGGCGCACAGGGGTTGGGCCCCTGGAGCTATAGTTCGGGCGCTCAGCGGTTGGGCCCCTGGAGCTGGGGTGGAGGGCCCCAGGGGTTGGGCCCCTGGAGCTAGTGTTGGGGCCCCCAGGGATTGGGCCTCTGGAGCTATGTTTCGGGCGGTCTGGGGTTGGGCCCCTGGAGCTAGTGTTGGGGCCCCCAGGGGTTGGGCTCCTGGAGCTGGTGGTGCCCGCAAGGTTGGGCCCCTGGAGCTGTGGTTGGGGCCCCCAGGGGTTAGGCCTCTGGAGCTATGGTTCGGGGGCTCAGGGGTTGGGCCCCTGGAGCTGGGGTTGGGGCCCACAGGATTTAGGCCCCTGGAGCTATGGTTCAGGCTCTCAGGGGTTGGGACCCTGGAGCTGGTGTTAGGGGCCCCCAGGGGTTAGGCCCCTGGAGCTATGGTTCGGGCGCTCAGGGGTTGGGCCGCTGGAGCTAGTGTTGGGGCCCCTGACCTAATGTCACCCCTTGCTCTCCCATCCCCCACACAGACAGTCCCGACTCCATCACAGTAATGCCCAGACATTTCACGCATGGAGCAACAGTAACACTGTGTGGCCATGCAGGGTAATGCCCAGAGCATTTCCTGCATGGAGCAAGAGTGACACCGTGTGGCCACATAGGGTAGTGAACAGAGCATTTCCCCGCATGGACCTATGGTTCGGGAGCTCTGGGGTTGGGCCCCTGTAGCTGGTGTTGGGACTCCCAGGGGTTGGGCCCCTGGAGCTGGTGTTGGGGCCCCAGGGGTTAAGCCCCTTGCGCTATGGTTCGGGCGCTCAGGGGTTGGGCCCTTGGAGCTGGCGTGCGGGCCCCCAGGGAATAGGCCCCTAGAGCTATGGTTTGGGCACTCTGGGGTTGGGACCCTGTAGCTGGTGTTTGGACCCCCAGGGGTTGGGCCCCTGGAGCTGGGGTTCGGGCCCCCGGGGGTTAGGCCCCTGGAGCTATGGTTCGAGCGCTCAGGGATTCAGCCCCTGGAGCTGGTTTTGGGGCCCCCAGGTGTTGGGCCCCTGGAGCTGGGATTGGGGCCTCCAGGGGTTAGGCCCCTGGAGCTTTGGTTCGGGCGCTCAGGGGTTGGGCCCCTGGAGCTTGTGTTGGGTCCCCCAGGGGTTTTGCCCCTGGAGCTGGTGTTGGGGACCCAGGGGTTAGGCCCCTGGAGCTATGGTTCGGGCGCACAGGGGTTGGGCCCCTGGAGCTATAGTTCGGGCGCTCAGCGGTTGGGCCCCTGGAGCTGGGGTGGAGGGCCCCAGGGGTTGGTCCCCTGGAGCTAGTGTTGGGGCCCCCAGGGATTGGGCCTCTGGAGCTATGTTTCGGGCGCTCTGGGGTTGGGCCCCTGGAGCTAGTGTTGGGGCCCCCAGGGGTTGGGCTCCTGGAGCTGGTGTTGCCCGCAAGGTTGGGCCCCTGGAGCTGTGGTTGGGGCCCCCAGGGGTTAGGCCTCTGGAGCTATGGTTCGGGGGCTCAGGGGTTGGGCCCCTGGAGCTGGTGTTGGGGCCCACAGGGGTTCGGACCCTGGAGCTGGGGTTGGGGCCCCCAGGGGTTAGGCCCCTGGAGCTATGGTTTGGGCGCTCAGGGGTTGGGCCCCTGGAGCTGGTGTTGGGGCCCCCAGGGGTTAGGCCCCTGGAGCTATGGTTAGGGCGCTCCGGGGTTCGGCCCCTGGAACTTGTGTTGGGGCCCCCAGGGGTTGGGCTCCTGGAGCTGGTGTTGGGGCCCCCAGGGGTTGGGCCCCTGAAGCTGGTGTTGGGGCCCCCAGGGGTTGGGCCCCTGGAGCTAGGGTTGGGGCCCTCGGGGGTTAGGCCTCTGCAGCTATGGTTCGGGCGCTCAGGGGTTGGGCCCCTGGAACTGGGGTGGAGGGCCCCAGGGGTTGGGCCCCTGGAGCTGGGGTTGGGGCCCCGTGGGTTACGCCCCTGGAGCTGGGGTTGGGGCCCCCAGTGGTTAGGCTCCTGGAGCTATGGTTCGGGAGCTCAGGGTTTTGGCACCTGGAGCTGGTGTTGGGGCCCCCAGGGATTCGGCTCTTGGAGCTGGCGTTGGGGCCCCCAGGGGTTGGGCCCCTGGAGCTGGGGTTGGGGCCCCGTGGGTTACACCCCTGGAGCTGGGGTTGGGGCCCCCAGTGGTTAGGCTCCTGGAGCTATGGTTCAGGCGCTCTGGGGTTGGGCCCCTGGAGCTGGTGTTGGGGCTCCCAGGGATTCGGCTCTTGGAGCTGGCGTTGGGGCCCCCAGGGGTTGGGCCCCTGGAGCTGGGGTTGGGTCCACCAGGGGTTAGGTCCATGGAGCTATGGTTCGTGCGCTCAGGGGTTGGGTCCCTTGAGTTGGTGTTGGTGCCCCAGGGGCTGGGCCCCTGCAGCTAGTGTTTGGGCCCCAGGGGTTAGACCCCTGGAGCTATGGTTCGGGCGCTCAGTGTTTGGGCCCCTGGAGCTGGTGGTGGGGCCCCCAGGGGTTGGGCCCCTGGAGCTGGGGTTGGGCCCCACAGGGGTTATGCCCCTGTAGCTATGGTTCGGGCGCTCAGGTGTTGGGCCGCTGCAGCTGGTGTTGGGGCCCCTGACCTAATGTCACCCCTTGCTCTCCCATCCCCACACAGACAGTCCCGACTCCATCACAGTAATGCCCAGACATTTCACGCATGGAGCAACAGTAACACTGTGTGGCCATGCAGGGTAATGCCCAGAGCATTTCCTGCATGGAGCAGGAGTGACACCGTGTCGCCACATAGGGTAGTGCACAGAGCATTTCCCCGCATGGAGCTATGGTTCAGGAGCTCTGGGGTTGGGCCCCTGTAGCTGGTGTTGGGACTCTCAGGGGTTGGGCCCCTGGAGCTGGTGTTTGGGGCCCCAGGGGTTAAGCCCCTTGCGCTATGGTTTCGGCGCTCAGGGGTTGGGCCCTTGGAGCTGGCGTGCGGGCCCCCAGGGAATAGGCCCCTAGAGCTATGGTTAGGGCACTCTGGGGTTGGGCCCCTGGAGCTGGTGTTGGGGCTCCCAGGGGTTGGGCCCCTGGAGCTCGTGTTGGGGCCCTCAGGGATTAGGCCCCTGGAGCTATGGTTCTGGCGCTCAGGGATTGGGCCCCTTGAGCTGGTTTTGGGGCCCCCAGGGGTTGAGCTCCTGGAGCAGGTGTTGGGGCCCTCAGGGTTTGGGCCCCTGGAGCTGTGGTTGGGGCCCCCGGGGGTTAGGCCCCTGGAGCTATGGATCGGGCGCTCAGGGGTTGGGCCCCTGTAGCTGGTGTTTGGACCCCCAGGGGTTGGGCCCCTGGAGCTGGGGTTCGGGCGCTCAGGGATTGAGCCCCTGGAGCTGGTTTTGGGGCCCCCAGGGGTTGGGCCCCTGGAGCTGGGATTGGGGCCTCCAGGGGTTAGGCCCCTGGAGCTTTGGTTCGGGCGCTCAGGGGTTGGGCCCCTGGAGCTTCTGTTGGGTCCCCCAGGGGTTTTGCCCCTGGAGCTGGTGTTGGGGACCCAGGGGTTAGGCCCCTGGAGCTATGGTTCGGGCGCACAGGGTTTGGGCCCCTGGAGCTATAGTTCGGGCGCTCAGCGGTTGGGCCCCTGGAGCTGGGGTGGAGGGCCCCAGGGGTTGGTCCCCTGGAGCTAGTGTTGGGGCCCCCAGGGATTGGGCCTCTGGAGCTATGTTTCGGGCGCTCTGGGGTTGGGCCCCTGGAGCTAGTGTTGGGGCCCCCAGGGGTTGGGCTCCTGGAGCTGGTGTTGCCCGCAAGGTTGGGCCCCTGGAGCTGTGGTTGGGGCCCCCAGGGGTTAGGCCTCTGGAGCTATGGTTCGGGGGCTCATCGGTTGGGCCCCTGGAGCTGGTGTTGGGGCCCACAGGGGTTCGGACCCTGGAGCTGGGGTTCGGGCCCCCAGGGGTTAGGCCCCTGGAGCTATGGTTTCGGCGCTCAGGGGTTGGGCCCCTGGAGCTGGTGTTGGGGCCCCCAGGGGTTGGGCCCCTGGAGCTATGGTTAGGGCGCTCCGGGGTTCGGCCCCTGGAACTTGTGTTGGGGCCCCCAGGGGTTGGGCTCCTGGAGCTGGTGTTGGGGCCCCCAGGGGTTGGGCCCCTGAAGCTGGTGTTGGGGCCCCCAGGGGTTGGGCCCCTGGAGCTGGGGTTGGGGCCCTCGGGGGTTAGGCCTCTGCAGCTATGGTTCGGGGGCTCAGGGGTTGGGCCCCTGGAACTGGGGTCGAGGGCCCCAGGGGTTGGGCCCCTGGAGCTGGGGTTGGGGCCCCGTGGGTTATGCCCCTGGAGCTGGGGTTGGGGCCCCCAGGGGTTAGGCTCCCGGAGCTATGGTTCGGGAGCTCAGGGGTTTGGCCCCTGGAGCTGGTGTTGGGGCCCCCAGGGGTTGGGCCCCTGGAACTATGGTTCAGGCGCTCTGGGGTTGGGCCCCTGGAGCTGGTGTTGGGGCTCCCAGGGATTCGGCTCTTGGAGCTGGCGTTGGGGCCCCCAGGGGTTGGGCCCCTGGAGCTGGGGTTGGGGCCACCAGGGGTTAGGTCCATGGAGCTATGGTTCGTTCGCTCAGGAGTTGGGTCTCTTGAGTTGGTGTTGGGGCCCCAGGGGCTGGGCCCCTGCAGCTAGTGTTGGGGCCCCAGGGGTTAGACCCCTGGAGCTATGGTTCGGGCGCTCAGTGTTTGGGCCCCTGGAGCTGGTGGTGGGGCCCCCAGGGGTTGGGCCCCTGGAGCTGGGGTTGGGGGCCACAGGGGTTATGCCCCTGGAGCTATGGTTCGGGCGCTCAGGGGTTGGGCCGCTGCAGCTGGTGTTGGGGCCCCTGACCTAATGTCACCCCTTGCTCTCCCATCCCCACACAGACAGTCCCGACTCCATCACAGTAATGCCCAGACATTTCACGCATGGAGCAACAGTAACACTGTGTGGCCATGCAGGGTAATGCCCAGAGCATTTCCAGCATGGAGCAGGAGTGACACCGTGTCGCCACATAGGGTAGTGCACAGAGCATTTCCCCGCATGGAGCTATGGTTCAGGAGCTCTGGGGTTGGGCCCCTGTAGCTGGTGTTGGGACTCTCAGGGGTTGGGCCCCTGGAGCTGGTGTTGGGGCCCCAGGGGTTAAGCCCCTTCCGCTATGGTTTCGGCGCTCAGGGGTTGGGCCCTTGGAGCTGGCGTGCGGGCCCCCAGGGAATAGGCCCCTAGAGCTATGGTTAGGGCACTCTCGGGTTGGGCCCCTGGAGCTGGTGTTGGGGCTCCCAGGGGTTGGGCCCCTGGAGCTCGTGTTGGGGCCCTCAGGGATTAGGCCCCTGGAGCTATGTTTCTGGCGCTCAGGGATTGGGCCTCTTGAGCTGGTTTTGGGGCCCCCAGGGGTTGAGCTCCTGGAGCTATGGTTCGGGCGCTCAGGGGTTGGGCCCCTGTAGCTGGTGTATGGACCCCCAGGGGTTGGGCCCCTGGAGCTGGGGTTCGGGCCCCCGGGGGTTAGGCCCCTGGAGCTATGGTTCGGGCGCTCAAGGATTGAGCCCCTGGAGCTGGTGTTGGGGCCCCCATGGGTTGGGCCCGTGGAGCTGGGGTTGGGGCCCCGTGGGTTACGCCCCTGGAGCTGGGCTTGGTGCCCCCAGGGGTTAGGACCCTGGAGCTATTTTTCGTGCGCTCAGGGGTTTGGCCCCTGTAGCTGGTGTTGGGGCCCCCAGGTTTTGGGCCCCTGGAACTATGGTTCAGGCGCTCTGGGGTTGGGTCCCCTGGAGCTGGTGTTGGGGCTCCCAGGGATTGGGCTCTTGGAGCTGGTGTTGGGGCCCCCAGCAGTTGGGCCCCTGGAGCTGGGGTTGTGGCCACCAGGGGTTAGGTCCATGGAGCTATGGTTCGGGCGCTCAGGGGTTGGGTCCCTGGAGTTGGTGTTGGGGCCCCAGGGGCTGGGCCCCTGCAGCTAGTGTTGGGGCCCCAGGGGTTAGACCCCTGGAGCTATGGTTCGAGCGCTCAGGGGTTGGGCCCCTGGAACTATGGTTCGGGCGCTCAGGGGTTGGACCCCTGGAGATGGTGTTGGTTCCCCCAGGGGATAGGCCCCTGGAGCTATGGTTCGGGCACTTAGGGGTTGGGCCGCTGGAGCTGGTGTTGGGGCCTCTGACCTAATGTCACCCCTTGCTCTCCCATCCCCCACACAGACAGTCCCGACTCCATCACAGTAATGCCCAGACATTTCACGCATGGAGCAACAGTAACACTGTGTGGCCACGCAGGGTAATGCCCAGAGCATTTCCTGCACGGAGCAAGAGTGACACCGTGTGGCCACATAGGGTAGTGCACAGAGAATTTCCCCGAATGGAGCTATGGTTCGGGCGCTCAGGGGATGGGACCCTGTAGCTGGTGTTTAGACCCCCAGGGGTTGGGTCCCTGGAGCTGGGGTTCGGGCCCCAGGGGGTTAGGCCCCTGGAGCTATGGTTCGGGCGCTCAGGGATTGAGCCCCTGGAGCTGGTTTTGGGGCCCCCAGGGGTTGGGCCCCTGGAGCTGGGATTGGGGCCTCCAGGGATTAGGCCCCTGGAGCTTGTATTGGGTCCCCAAGGGGTTTTGCCCCTGGAGCTGGTGTTGGGGACCCAGGGGTTAGGCCCCTGGAGCTATGGTTCGGGCGCACAGGGGTTGGGGCCCTGGAGCTATAGTTCGGGCGCTCAGCGGTTGGGCCCCTAGAGCTAGTGTTGGGGCCCCCAGGGGTTGGGCTCCTGGAGCTGCTGGTGCCCGCAGGGGTTGAGCCCCTGGAGCTGTGGTTGGGGCCCCCAGGGGTTAGGCCTCTGGAGCTATGGTTCGGGCGCTCAGGGGTTGGGCCCCTGGAGCTGGTGTTGGGGCCCACAGGGGTTCGGACCCTGGAGCTGGGGTTGGGGCCCCCGGGGGTTAGGCCCCTGGAGCTATGCTTTGGGCGCTCAGGGGTTGGGCCCCTGGAGCTGGTGTTGGGGCCCCCAGGGGTTGGGCCCCTGGAGCTATGGTTAGGGTGCTCCGGGGTTCTGTCCCTGGAACTTGTGTTGGGGCCCCCAGGGGTTGGGCCCCTGGAGCTGGTGTTGGGGCCCTCGGGGGTTAGGGAACTGCAGCTATGGTTCGGGCGCTCAGGGGTTGGGCCCCTGGAACTGGGGTCGAGGGCCCCAGGGGTTGGGCCGCTGGAGCTGGGGTTGGGGCCCCGTGGGTTACGCCCCTGGAGCTGGGGTTGGGGCCCCCACGGGTTAGGCCCCTGGAGCTATGGTTCGGGAGGTCAGGGGTTTGGCCCCTGGAGCTGCTGTTGGGCCCCCCAGGGGTTGGGCCCCTGGAACTATGGTTCAGGCACTCTGGGGTTGGGCCCCTGGAGCTGGTGGTGGGGTCCCCAGGGGTTGGGCCCCTGGAGCTGGGGTTGGGGCCACCAGGGGTTAGGTCCATGGAGCTATGGTTCGGGCGCTCAGAGGTTGGGTCCCTGGAGCTGGTGGTGGGGTCCCCAGGGTTTGGGCCCCTGGAGCTGGGGTTGGGGCCCACAGGATTTAGGCCCCTGGAGCTATAGTTCGGGCTCTCAGTGGTTGGGCCCCTGGAGCTATGGTTCGGGCGCTCAGGGGTTGGGCTGCTGGAGCTGGTGTTGGGGCCCCTGACCTAATGTCACCCCTTGCTCTCCCATCCCCCACACAGACAGTCCCGACTCCATCACAGTAATGCCCAGTCATTTCACGCATGGAGCAACAGTAACACTGTGTGGCCATGCAGGGTAATGCCCAGAGCATTTCCTGCATGGAGCAAGAGTGACACCGTGTGGCCACATAGGGTAGTGCACAGAGCATTTCCCCACATGGAGCTATGGTTCGGGAGCTCTGGGGTTGGGCCCCTGTAGCTGGTGTTGGGACTCCCAGGGGTTGGGCCCCTGGAGCTGGTGTTGGGGCCCCAGGGGTTAAGCCCCTTGCGCTATGGTTTGGGCGCTCAGGGGTTGGGCCCTTGGAGCTGGCGTGCGGGCCCCCAGGGACTAGGCCCCTAGAGCTATGGTTTGAGAACTCTGGGGTTGGGCCCCTGGAGCTGGTGTTGGGGCTCCCAGGGGTTGGGCCCCTGGAGCTTTTGTTGGGGCCCTCAGGGATTAGGCCCCTGGAGCTATGGTTCTGGCGCTCAGGGATTGGGCCCCTGGAGCTGGTTTTGGGGCCCCCAGGGGTTGGGCTCCTGGAGCAGGTGTTGGGGCCCCCAGGGGATGGGCCCCTGAACTATGGTTCAGGCGCTCTGGGGTTGGGCACCTGGAGCTGGTGTTGGGGCTCCCAGGGATTGGGCTCTTGGAGCTGGTGTTGGGGCCCCCAGGGCTTGGGCCCCTGGAGCTGGGGTTGGGGCCACAAGGGGTTAGGTCCATGGAGCTATGGTTCGGGCGCTCCGGGGTTCGGCCCCTGGAACTTGTGTTGAGGTCCGCAGGGGTTGGGCTCCTGGAGCTGGTGTTGGGGCCCCCAGGGGCTGGGCCCCTGAAGCTGGTGTTGGGGCCCCCAGGGGTTGGGCCCCTGGAGCTGGGGTTGGGGCCCTCGGGGGTTAGGCCTCTGCAGCTATGGTTCGGGCGCTCAGGGGTTGGGCCCCTGGAACTGGGGTCGAGGGCCCCAGGGGTTGGGCCCCTGGAGCTGAGGTTGGGGCCCCGTGGGTTACGCCCCTGGAGCTGGTGTTGGGGCCCCCAGGGGTTGGGCCCCTGGAGCTGGGGTTGGGGCCACCAGGGGTTAGGTCCATGGAGCTATGGTTCGGGCGCTCAGGGGTTGGGTCCCTGGAGTTGGTGTTGGGGCCCCAGGGGCTCGGCCCCTGCAGCTAGTGTTGGGGCCCCAGGGGTTAGACCCCTGGAGCTATGGTTCGGGCGCTCAGGGTTTGGGCCCCTGGAGCTTGTGTTGGGTCCCCAAGGGGTTTTGTCCCTGGAGCTGGTGTTGGGGACCCAGGGGTTAGGCCGCTGGAGCTATGGTTCGGGCGCACAGGGGTTGGGCCCCTGGAGCTAGTGTTGGGGCCCCCAGGGATTGGGCCCCTGGAGCTATTTTTCGGGCGCTCTGGGGTTGGGCCCCTGGTGCTAGTATTGGGGCCCCCAGGGGTTGGGTCCCTGGAGCTGATGGTGCCCGCAGGGGTTGGGCCCCTGGAGCTGGTGTTGGGGCCCCCAGGGGTTGGGCCCCTCGAGCTGGTGTTGGGGCCCCCAGGGGTTAGGCCTCTGGAGCTATGGTTCGGGCGCTCAGGGGTTGGGCCCCTGGAGCAGGTGTTGGGGCCCCCAGGGGTTAGGCCCCTGGAGCTATGGTTTGGGCTCTCAGGGGTTTGGCCCCTGGAGCTGGGGTTGGGGCCCTCGGGGGTTAGGCCTCTGCAGCTATGGTTCGGGCGCTCAGGAGTTGGGCCCCTGGAACTGGGGTCGAGGGCCCCAGGGGTTGGGCCCCTGGAGCTCGGGTTGGGGCCCCGTGGGTTACGCCCCTGCAGCTGGGGTTGGGGCCACCAGGGGTTAGGCCCCTGGAGCTATGGTTCGGGCGCTCAGGGGTTTGGCCCCTGGAGCTGGTGTTGGGGCCCCCAGGGGTTGGGCCCCTGGAACTATGGTTCAGGCGCTCTGGGGTTGGGCCCCTGGAGCTGGTGTTGGGGCTCCCAGGGATTGGGCTCTTGGAGCTTTTGTTGGGGCCCCCAGGGGTTGGGCCCCTGGAGCTGGGGTTGGGGCCACCAGGGGTTAGGTCCATGGAGCTATGGTTCGGGTCTCAGGGTTTGGAGCCCTGGAGCTGGTGGTGGGGCCCCCAGGGGTTGGGCCCCTGGAGCTAGGGTTGGGGCCCCCGGGGGTTAGGCCCCTGAAGCTATGGTTCGGGCGCTCAGAGGTTGGGCCCTTGGAACTGGTGTTGGGGCCCCCAGGGGTTAGGCCCCTGGAGCTATGGTTCGGGCGCTCAGGGGTTGGGCCGCTGGAGCTGGTGTTGGGGCCCCTGACCTAATGTCACCCCTTGCTCTCCCATCCCCCACACAGAGAGTCCCGACTCCATCACAGTAATGCCCAGACATTTCACGCATGGAGCAACAGTAACACTGTGTGGCCATGCAGGGTAATGCCCAGAGCATTTCCTGCATGGAGCAAGAGTGACACCGTGTGGCCACATAGGGTAGTGCACAGAGCATTTCCCCGCATGGAGCTATGGTTCGGGAGCTCTGGGGTTGGGCCCCTATAGCTGGTGTTGGGACTCCCAGGGGTTGGGCCCCTGGAGCTGATGCTGGGGCCCCAGGGGTTAAGCCCCTGGCGCTATGGTTCAGGCGCTCAGGGGTTTGGCCCTTGGAGCTGGCGTGCGGGCCCCCAGGGAATAGGCCCCTAGAGCTATGGTTTGGGCACTCTGGGTTTGGGCCCCTGGAGCTGGTGTTAGGGCTCCCAGGGGTTGGGCTGCTGGAGCTGGTGTTGGGGCCTCCAGGGGTTAGGCCCCTGGAGGTATTGTTCGGGCGCTCAGGGGTTGGGCCCTTGGAGCTGGTGTTGGGACTCCCAGGGGTTGGGCCCCTGGAGCTGGTGTTGGGGCCCCAGGGGTTAAGCCCCTGGCGCTACGGTTCGGGCGCTCAGTGTTTGGGCCCTTGGAGCTGGCGTGCGGGCCCCCAGGGAGTAGGCCCCTAGAGCTATGGTTTGGGCACTCTGGGGTTGGGCCCCTGGAGCTGGTGTTGGGGCTCCCAGGGGTTGGGCTCCTGGAGCTGGTGTTGGGGCCTCCAGGGGTTAGGCCCCTGGAGGTATTGTTCGGGCGCTCAGGGGTTCGGCCCTTGGAGCTGGTGTTGGGGCCCCCAGGGATTAGGCCCCTGGATCTAAGGTTCGGGCGCTCAGGGGTTGGGACCCTGGAGCTGGTGTTGGGGACCCCAGGAGTTGGACCCCTGGAGCTGGTGTTGGGGCCCCAGGGGTTAGTCCCCTTGAGCTAAGGCTCGGGCGCTCAGGGGTTGGGCCGCTGGAGTTGGTGTTGCGGCCACCAGGGGTTGGGCCCCTGGAGCATTGGTTAGGGCGCTCTGGGGTTGGGCCCCTGGAACTTGTGTTGGGACCCCCAGGGGTTGGGCTCCTGGAGCTGGTGTTGGAGCCCCCAGGGGTTGGGCCCCTGGAGCTGTGGTTGGGGACCTCGCGGGTTAGGCCCCTGGAGCTATGGTTCGGAGGCTCAGGGATTGGGCCCCTGGAGCTGGTTTTGGGGTCTCCAGTGGTTGGGACCCTGTAGCTGAGGTTGGGGACTCCAGGGGTTAGGCCCCTGGATCTTTGGTTCGGCCGCTCATGGGTTGGGCCCCTGGAGCTGGTGTTGGGTCCCCAAGGGGTTGGGCCCCTGGAGCTGGTGTTGGAGACCCAGGGGTTAGGCCCCTGGAGCTATGGTTCAGGCGCTCAGGGGTTGGGCCCCTGGAGCTATGGTTCGGGCGCTCAGGGGTTGGGCCCCTGGAGCTGGCGTGGAGGGCCCCAGGGGTTGGGCCCCTGGAGCTGGTGTTGGGGCCCCCAGGGATTGGGCCCCTGGAGCTATGTTTCGGGCGCTCTGGTGTTGGGCCCCTGGAGCTGGTGTTGGGGACCCAGGTTTTAGGCCCGTGGAGCTATGGTTCAGGCACTGAGGGGTTGGACCCGTGGAGCTATTGTTCGGGCGCTCAGGGGTTGGTTCCCTGGAGCTAGGGTCGAGGGCCCCAGGGGTGGGGCCCCTGGAGCTGGTGTTGGGGCCCCCAGGTTTTGAGTTCCTGGAGATTGTGTTGGGGCTCGCAGGGGTTGGGCCCCTGGAGCTGTGGTTGGGGCCCCCAGGGTTTAGGCCCCTGGAGCTATGGTTCGGGGGCTGTGCGGTTGGGCCCCTGGAGCTGGTGTTGGGGCCCCCAGGTTTTGAGTTCCTGGAGATTGTGTTGGGGCGCTCAGGGGTTGGGCCCCTGGAGCTGGTGTTGGGGCCCCCAGGGGTTGGGCCCCTGGAGGTGGGGTTTGGGCCCCCAGGAGTTAGGCCCCTAGAGCTATGGTTCGGGCGCTCATGGGTTGGGCCCCTGGAGCTGGTGTTGGGGCCCCCATGGGTTGGGCTCCTGGAGCTGGTGTTGGGGCCCCCAGGGGTTGGGCCCCTGGAGCTGTGGTTGGGGCCCTCGGGGGTTAGGCCCCGGAGCTATGGTTCGGGGGCTCAGGGATTGGGCCCCTGGAGCTGGTTTTGGGGCCTCCAGTGGTTGGGACCCTGTAGCTGGGGCTGGGGCCTCCAGGGGTTAGGCCCCTGGATCTTTGTTTCTGCCGCTCATGGGTTGGGCCCCTGGAGCTGGTGTTGGGGCCCCAAGGGGTTGGGCCCCTGGAGCTGGTGTTGTTGACCCAGGGGTTAGGCGCCTGGAGCTATGGTTCAGGCGCTCAGGGGTTGGGCCCCTGGAGCTATGGTTCGGGCGCTCAGGGGTTGGGCCCCTGGAGCTGGGGTGGAGGGCCCCAGGGGTTGGGCCCCTGGAGCTGATGTTGGGGCCCCCAGGGATTGGGCCCCTATAGCTATGTTTCGGGCGCTCTGGGGTTGGGCCCCTGGAGCTGGTGTTGGGGACCCAGGTTTTAGGCCCGTGGAGCTATGGTTCAGGCACTCAGGGGTTGGACCCCTGGAGCTATTGCTCGGGCGCTCAGGGGTTGGTTCCCTGGAGCTAGGGTCGAGGGCCCGAGGGGTGGGGCCCCTGGAGCTGGTGTTGGGGCCCCCAGGGGTTAGAACTCTGGAGTTATGGTTCGGGCGCTCAGGGGTTGGGCCCCTGGAGCTGTGGTTGGGGCCCCCAAGGGTTAGAACTCTGGAGCTATGGTTCGGGCGCTCAGGGTTTGGGCCCCTGGAGCTGGTGTTGGGGCGCCCAGGGGTTGGGCCCCTGGAGCTATGGTTAGGGCGCTCCGGGGTTCGGCCTCTGGAACTTGTGTTGGGGCCCCCAGGGGTTGGGCTCCTGGAGCTGGTGTTGGGGCCCCCAGGGGTTGGGCCCCTGAAGCTGGTGTTGGGGCCCCCAGGGTTTGGGCCCCGGGAGCTGGGGTTGGGGCCCTCGGGGGTTAGGCCTCTGCAGCTATGGTTCGGGCGCTCAGGGGTTGGGCCCCTGAAACTGGCGTCGAGGGCCCCAGGGGTTGGGCCCCTGGTGCTGGGGTTGGGGCCCCGTGGGTTACGCCCCTGGAGCTGGGGTTGGGGCCCCCAGGGGTTAGGCCCCTGGAGCTATGGTTCGGGCGCTCAGGGGTTTGGCCCCTGGAGCTGGAGTTGGGTTCCCCAGGGGTTGGGCCCCTGGAACTATGGTACGGGCGCTCTGGGGTTGGGCCCCTGGAGCTGGGGTTGGGGCCCACAGGATTTAGGCCCCTGGAGCTATGTTTCGGGCGCTCTGGGGTTGGGCCCCTGGAGCTAGTGTAGGGGCCCCCAGGGGTTGGGTCCCTGGAGCTGGTGGTGCCCGCAGGGGTTGGGCCCCTGGAGCTGGGGTTGGGGCCCCCGGGGGTTAGGCCCCTGGAGCTATGGTTTGGGCGTTCAGGGGTTGGGCCCCTGGAGCTGGGGTTGGGGCCCCGGGGGGTTAGGCCCCTGGAGCTATGGTTTGGGCGCTCAGGGGTTGGGCCCCTGGAGCTGGGGTTGGGGCCCTTGGGGGTTAGGCCTCTGCAGCTATGGTTCGGGCGCTCAGGGGTTGGGTCCCTGGAACTGGGGTCGAGGTTCCCAGGGATTTGGCCCCTGGAGCTGGTGTTGGGGCCCCCAGGGGTTGGGCCCCTGGAACTATGGTTCAGGCGCTCTGAGGTTGGGCCCTTGGAGCTGCTGTTGGGGCTCCCAGGGATTGGGCTCTTGGAGCTGGTGTTGGGGCCCCCAGGGATTGGGCCCCTGGAGCTGGGGTTGGGGCCACCAGGGGTTAGGTCCATGGAGCTATGGTTCGGGCGCTCAGGGGTTGGGTCCCTGGAGTTGGTGTTGGGGCCCCAGGGGCTGGGCCCCTGGAGCTAGGGTTGGAGCCCCCGGGGGTTAGGCCCCTGAAGCTATGGTTCGGGCGCTCAGGGGTTGGGCCGCTGGGGCTGGTGTTGGGGCCCCTGACCTAATGTCACCCCTTGCTCTCCCATCCCCCACACAGACAGTCCCGACTCCTTCACAGTAATGCCCAGACATTTCACGCATGGAGCAACAGTAACACTGTGTGGCCATGCAGGGTAATGCCCAGAGCATTTCCTGCATGGAGCAAGAGTGACACAGTGTGGCCACATAGGGTAGTGCACAGAGCATTTCCCCGCATGGAGCTATGGTTCGGGCGCTCAGGGGTTGGGCCCTTGCAGCTGGCGTGCGGGCCCCCAGGGAATAGGCCCCTAGAACTATGGTTTGGGCACTCTGGGGTTGGGCCCCTGGAGCTGGTGTTGGGGCTCCCAGGGGTTGGGCTCCTGGAGCTGGTGTTGGGGCCTCCAGGGGTTAGGCCCCTGGAGGTATTGTTCGGGCGCTCAGGGGTTGGGCCCTTGGAGCTGGTGTTGGGACTCCCAGGGGTTGGGCCCCTGGAGCTGGTGTTGGGGCCCCAGGGGTGAAGCCCCTGGCGCTATGGTTCGGGCGCTCAGGGGTTGGGCCCTTGGAGCTGGCGTGCGGGCCCCCAGGGAATAGGCCCCTAGAGCTATGGTTTGGGCACTCTGGGGTTGGGCCCCTGGAGCTGGTGTTGGGGCTCCCAGGGGTTGGGCTCCTGGAGCTGGTGTTGGGGCCTCCAGGGGTTAGGCCCCTGGAGGTATTGTTCGGGCGCTCAGGGGTTGGGCCCTTGGAGCTGGTGTTGGGGCGCCCAGGGATTAGGCCCCTGGAGCTAAGGTTCGGGCGCTCAGGAGTTGGTACCCTGGAGCTGGTGTTGGGGACCCCAGGAGTTGGGCCCCTGGAGCTATGGTTAGAGCGCTCCGGGGTTGGGCCCCTGGAACTTGTGTTGGGACCCCCAGGGGTTGGACTCCTGGAGTTGGTGTTGGGGCCCCCAGGGGTTAGGCCCCTGGAGCTATGGTTCGGGCGCTCAGGGGTTGGGCCTCTGGAGCTGGTGTTGGGGCCCCCAGGGGTTGGGCCCCTGGAGGTGGGGTTTGGGCCCCCAGGAGTTAGGCCCCTAGAGGTATGGTTCGGGCGCTCATGGGTTGGGCCCCTGGAGCTGGTGTTGGGGCCCCAAGGGGTTGGGCCCCTGGAGCTGGTGAGGGGCCCCAGGGGTTAGGCCCCTGGAGCTATGGTTCGGACGCTCAGGGGTTGGGCCCCTGGAGCTGGGGTCGAGGGCCCCAGGGTTTGGGCCCCTTTAGCTGGGGTTGGGGCCCCGGGGGTTACGCCCCTGGAGCTGGGGTTGGAGCCCCCAGGGGTTAGGCCCCTGGAGCTATGGTTCGGGCGCTCAGGGGTTTTGCCCCTGGAGCTGGTGTTGGGGCCCCCAGGGGTTGGGCCCCTGGAACTATGGTTCGGGCTCTCTGGGTTTGGGCCCCTGGAGCTGGTGTTGGGGCTCCCAGGGGTTGGGCTCTTGGAGCTGGTGTTGGGGTCCCCAGGGGTTGGGCCCCTGTAGCTGGGGTTGGGGCACCCGGGGGTTAGACCCCTGGAGCTATGCTTCGGGCGCTCAGGGGTTGGACCCCTGGAGCTGGTGTTGGGGCATCCAGGGGTTGGGCCCCTGGAGCTGGGGTTGGGGACCCCGGAGGTTAGGCCCCTGAAGCTATGGTTCGGGCGCTCAGGGGTTGGGCCCTTGGAGCTGGTGTTGGGGCCCCCAGGGGTTAGGCCCCTGGAGCTATGGTTCGGGCGCTCAGGGGTTGGGCCGCTGGAGCTGGTGTTGGGGCCCCTGACCTAATGTCACCCCTTGCTCTCCCATCCCCCACACAGACAGGACCGACTCCATCTCAGTAATGCCCAGACATTTCAAGCATGGAGCAACAGTAACACTGTGTGACCATGCAGGGTAATGCCCAGAGCATTTCCTGCATGGAGCAAGAGTGACACCGTGTGGCCACATAGGGTAGTGCACAGAGCATTTCCCCGCATGGAGCTATGGTTCGGGAGCTCTGGGGTTGGGCCCCTGTAGCTGGTGTTGGGACTCCCAGGGGTTGGGCCCCTGGAGCTGGTGTTGGGGCCCCAGGGGTTAAGCCCCTGGCGCTATGGTTCGGGCGCTCAGGGGTTGGGCCCTTTTAGCTGGCGTGAGGGCCCCCAGGGAATAGGCCCTTAGAGCTATGGTTTGGGCACTCTGGGGCTGGGCCCCTGGAGCTGGTGTTGGGGCTCCCAGGGGTTGGGCTCCTGGAGCTGGTGTTGGGGCCTCCAGGGGTTAGGCCCCTGGAGGTATTGTTCGGGCGCTCAGGGATTAGGCCCCTGGAGCTAAGATTCGGGCGCTCAGGGGTTGGGACCCTGGAGCTGGTGTTGGGGACCCCAGGAGTTGGGCCCCTGGAGCTGGTGTTGGGGCCCCAGGGGTTAGGCCCCTTGAGCTAAGGCTCGGGCGCTCAGGGGTTGGGCCGCTGGAGTTGGTGTTGCGGCCAACAGGGGATGGGCCCCTGGAGCTATGGTTAGGGCTCTCGGGTTGGGCCCCTGGAACTTGTGTTGGGACCCCCAGGGGTTGGGCTCCTGGAGCTGGTGTTGGGGCCCCCAGGGGTTGGGCCCCTTTAGCTGTGGTTGGGGCCCTCGGGGGTTAGGCCCCTGGAGCTATGTTTCGGGCGCTCTGGGGTTGGGCCCGTGGAGCTGGTGTTGGGGACCCAGGTTTTAGGCCCGTGGAGCTATGGTTCAGGCACGCAGGGGTTGGACCCCTGGAGCTATGGTTAGGGCGCTCCGGGGTTGGGCCCCTGGAGCTGGTGTTGGGGCCCCAAGGGGTTGGGCATCTGGAGCTGGTGTTGGGGACCCAGGGGTTAGGCCCCTGGAGCGATGGTTCGGGTGCTCAGGGGTTGGGCCCCTGGAGCTGGGGTGGAGGGCCCCAGGGGTTGGGCCCCTGGATCTGGTGTTGGGGCCCTCAGGGATTGGGCCGCTGGAGCTATGTTTCGGCGCTCTGGTGTTGGGCCCCTGGGCTGGTGTTGGGGACCCAGGTTTTAGGCCCGTGGAGCTATGGTTCAGGCACTCAGAGGTTGGACCCCTGGAGCTGTGGTTCGGGCGCTCAGGGGTTGGTTCCCTGGAGCTAGGGTCGAGGGCCCCAGGGGTGGGTCCCGTGGAGCTGGTGTTGGGGCCCCAAGGTTTTGAGTTCCTGGAGATTGTTTTGGGGCTCGCAGGGGTTGGGGCCCTGGAGCTGTGGTTGGGGCCCCCAGGGTTTAGGCCCCTGGAGCTATGGTTCGGGCGCTGTGGGGTTGGGCCCCTGGAGCTGGTGTTGGGGCCCCCAGTTTTTGAGTTCCTGGAGATTGTGTTGGGGCTCGCAGGGGTTGGGCCCCTGGAGCTGTGGTTGGGGCCCCCAGGGGTTAGGCCCCTGGAGCTATGGTTCGGGCGCTCAGGGGTTGGGACCCTGGAGCTGGTGTTGGGGCACCCAGGGGTTGGGCCCCTGGAGGTGGGGTTTGGGCCCCCAGGAGTTAGGCCCCTAGAGCTATGGTTCGGGCGCTCATGGGTTGGGCCCCTGGAGCTGGAGAGGGGCCCCAGGGGTTAGGCCCCTGGAGCTATGGTTCGGACGCTCAGGGGTTGGGCCCCTGGAGCTGGGGTCGAGGGCCCCAGGGGTTGGGCCCCTGGAGCTGGGGTTGGGGCCCCGGGGGTTACGCCCCTGGAGCTGGGGTTGGGGCCCCCAGGGGTTAGGCCCCTGGATCTATGGTTCGGGCGCTCAGGGGTTTTGCCCCTGAAGCTGGTGTTGGGGCCCCCAGGGGTTGGGCCCCTGGAACTGTGGTTCGGGCTCTCTGGGGTTGGGCCCCTGGAGCTGGTGTTGGGGCTCCTAGGGGTTGGGCTCTTGGAGCTGGTGTTGGGGTCCCCAGGGGTTGTGCCCCTGTAGCTAGGGTTGGGTCCCCCGGGGGTTAGACCCCTGGAGCTATGGTTCGGGCGCTCAGGGGTTGGACCCCTGGAGCTGGTGTTGGGGCATCCAGGGGTTGGGCCCCTGGAGCTGGGGTTGGGGCCCCCGGGGGTTAGGCCCCTGAAGCTATGGTTCCGGCGCTCAGGGGTTGGGCCCTTGGAGCTGTTGTTGGGGCCCCCAGGGGTTAGGCCCCTGGAGCTATGGTTCGGGCGCTCAGGGGTTGGGCCGCTGGAGCTGGTGTTGGGGCCCCTGACCTAATGTCACCCCTTGCCCTCCCATCCCCCACACAGACAGTCCCGACTCCATCAGAGTAATGCCCAGACATTTCACGCATGGAGCAACAGTAACACTGTGTGGCCATGCAGGGTAATGCCCAGAGCATTTCCTGCATAGAGCAACAGTGACACCGTGTGGCCACATAGGGTAGTGCACAGAGCATTTCCCCGCATTGAGCTATGGTTCGGGAGCTCTGGGGTTGGGCCCCTGTAGCTGGTGTTGGGACTCCCAGGGGTTCGGCCCCTGGAGCTGGTGTTGGGGCCCCAGGGGTTAAGCCCGTGGCGCTATGGTTCGGGCGCTCACGGGTTGGGCCCTTGGAGCTGGTGTGCGGGCCCCTAGGGAATAGGCCCCTAGAGCTATGGTTTGGGCACTCTGGAGTTGGGCCCCTGGAGCTGGTGTTGGGGCTCCCAGGGGTTGGGCTCCTGGAGCTGGTGATGGGGCCTCCAGGGGTTAGGCCCTTGGAGGTATTGTTCGGGCGCTCAGGGGTTGGTCCCTTGGAGCTGGTGTTGGGACTCCCAGGGGTTCGGCCCCTGGAGCTGGTGTTGGGGCCCCAGGGGTTAAGCCCCTGGCGCTATGGTTCGGGCGCTCAGGGGTTCGGCCCTTGGAGCTGGCGTGCGGGTCCCCAGGGAATAGGCCCCTAGAGCTATGGTTTGGGCACTCTGGGGTTGGGCCCCTGGAGCTGGTGTTGGGGCTCCCAGGGGTTGGGCTCCTGGAGCTTGTGTTGGGGCCTCCAGGGGTTAGGCCCCTGGAGGTATTGTTCGGGCGCTCAGGGATTGGGCCCTTGGAGCTGGTGTTGGGGCCCCCAGGGATTAGGCCCGTGGAGCTAAGGTTCGGGCGCTCAGGGGTTGGAACCCTGGAGCTGGTGTTGGGGACCCCAGGAGTTGGGCCCCTGGAACTGGTGTTGGGGCCCCAGGGGTTAGGCCCCTTGTGCTAAGGCTCGGGCGCTCAGGGGTTGGGCCGCTGGAGTTGGTGTTGCGGCCACCAGGGGTTGGTCCCCTGGAGCTATGGTTAGGGCTCTCGGGTTGGGCCCCTGGTTCTTGTGTTGGGACCCCCAGGGGTTAGGCTCCTGGAGCTGGTGTTGGGGCCCCCAGGGGTTGGGCCCCTGGAGCTGTGGTTGGGGCCCTCGGGGGTTAGGCCCCTGGAGCTATGGTTCGGGCGCTCAGGGTTTGGGCCCCTGGAGCTGGTGGTGGGGCCCCCAGGGGTTGGGCCCCTGGAGCTGGGGTTGGGGCCTTCGGGGGTTAGGCCCCTGCAGCTATGGTTCGGGGGCTAAGGGATTGGGCCCCTGGAGCTGGGGTGGAGGGCCCCAGGGGTTGGGCCCTTGGAGTTGGGGTTGGGGACCCCAGGGATTGGGCCCCTGGAGCTATGTTTCGGGCGCTCTGGGGTTGGGCCCCTGGAGCTGGTGTTGGGGACCCAGGTTTTAGGCCCGTGGATCTATGGTTCAGGCACTCAGGGGTTGGACCCCTGGAGCTATGGTTCGGGCGCTCAGGGGTTGGTTCCCTGGAGCTAGGGTCGAGGGCCCCAGGGGTGGGGCCCCTGGAGCTGGTGTTGGGGCCCCCAGGGTTTAGGCCCCTGGAGCTATGGTTCGGGCGCTGTGGGGTTGGGCCCCTGGAGCTGGTGTTGGGGCCCCCAGGTTTTGAGTTCCTGGAGATTGTGTTGTGGCTCGCAGGGGTTGGGCCCCTGGAGCTGTGGTTGGGGCCCCCAGGGTTTAGGCCCCTGGAGCTATGGTTCAGGCGCTGTGAGGTTGGGCCCCTGGAGCTGGTGTTCGGGCCCCCAGGCTTTGAGTTCCTGGAGATTGTGTTGGGGCTTGCAGGGGTTGGGCCCCTGGAGCTGTGGTTGGGGCCCCCAGGGGTTAGGCCCCTGGAGCTATGGTTCGGGCGCTCAGGGGTTGGGCCCCTGGAGCTGGTGTTGGAGCCCCCAGGGGTTGGGCCCCTGGAGGTGGGGTTTTGCCCCCAGAAGTTAGGCCCCTAGAGCTATGGTTCGGGCGCTCATGGGTTGGGCCCCTGGAGCTGGTGTTGGGGCCCCAAGGGGTTGGGCCCCTGGAGCTGGTGAGGGGCCCCAGGGGTTAGGCCCCTGGAGCTATGGTTGGGGCGCTCAGGGGTTGGGCCCCTGGAGCTGGGGTCGAGGGCCCCAGGGGTTGGGCCCCTGGAGCTTGGGTTGGGGCCCCGGGGGTTACGCCCCTGGAGCTGGGTTTGGGCCCCTGGAGCTGGTGAGGGGCTCCAGGGGTTAGGCCCCTGGAGCTATGGTTCGGGCTCTCAGGGGTTGGGCCCCTGGAGCTATGGTTCGGGCGCTCAGGGGTTGGGCCCCTGGAGCTGGTGTTGGGGCCCCTGACCTAATGTCACCCCTTGCTCTCCCATCCCCCACACGGACAGTCCCGACTCCATCACAGTAATGCCCAGACATTTCACGCATGGAGCAACAGTAACACTGTGTGGCCATGCAGGGTAATGCCCAGAGCATTTCCTGCATAGAGCAACAGTGACACCGTGTGGCCACATAGGGTAGTGCACAGAGCATTTCCCCGCATGGAGCTATGGTTCGGGAGCTCTGGGGTTGGGCCCCTGTAGCTGGTGTTGGGGCCCCAGGGGTTAAGCCCCTTGCGCTATGGTTCGGGCGCTCAGGGGTTGGGCACTTGGAGCTGGCGTGCGGGCCGCCAGGGAATAGGCCCCTAGAGCTATGGTTTGGGCACTCTGGGTTTGGCCCCCTGGAGCTGGTGTTGGGGCTCCCAGGGGTTGGGCCCCTGGAGCTGGTGTTGGGGCCCTCAGGGATTAGGCCCCTGGAGCTATGGTTCTGGCGCTCAGGGATTGGGCCCCTGGAGCTGTTGTTGGGGCTCCCAGGGGTTGGACTCTTGGAGCTGGTGTTGGGGTCCCCAGGGGTTTGGCCCCTGTAGCTGGGGTTGGGTCCCCCGGGGGTTAGACCCCTGGAGCTATGGTTCGGGCGCTCAGGGGTTGGACCCCTGGATCTGGTGTTGGGGCATCCAGGGGTTGGGCCCCTGGAGCTGGGGTTGGGGCCACCGGGGGTTAGGCCCCTGGAGCTATGGTTCGTTCGCTCAGGGGTTGGGCCCCTGGAGCTGGTGTTGGGGCCCTCAGGGGTTGGGCTCCTGGAGCAGGTGTTGGGGCCCCCAGGTTTTGGGCCCCTGGAGCTGTGGTTGGGGCCCCCGGGGGTTAGGCCCCTGGAGCTATGGTTCGGGCGCTCAGGGGTTGGGCCCCTGGGCTTGTGTTGGGTCCCCAAGGGGTTTTGCCCCTGGAGCTGGTGTTGGGAACCCAGGGGTTAGGTCCCTGGAGCTATGGTTCGGGCGCACAGGGGTTGGGCCCCTGGAGCTATAGTTCGGGCGCTCAGCGGTTGGGCCCCTGGAGCTGGGGTGGAGGGCCTCAGGGGTTGGGCCCCTGGAGCTAGTGTTGGGGCCCCTAGGGATTGGGCCCCTGGAGCTATGTTTCGGGCTCTCTGGGGTTGGGCTCCTGGAGCTAGTGTTAGGGCCCCCAGGGGTTGGGCTCCTGGACCTGTTGGTGCCCGCAGGGGTTGGGCCCCTGGAGCTGTGGTTGGGGCTCCCAAGGGTTAGGCCTCTGGAGCTATGGTTCGGGCGCTCAGGGGTTGGGCCCTTGGAGCTGGTGTTGGGGCCCACAGGGGTTCGGACCCTGGAGCTGGGGTTGGGGCCCCCGGGGGTTAGGCCCCTGGAGCTATGGTTCGGGCGCTCAGGGGTTGGGCCCCTGGAGCTGGTGTTGGGGCCCCTGACCTAATGTCACCCCTTGCTCTCCCATCCCCCACACAGACAGTCCCGACTCCCTCACAGTAATGCCCAGACATTTCACGTATGCAGCAACAGTAACACTGTGTGGCCATGCAGGGTAATGCCCAGAGCATTTCCTGCATGGAGCAACAGTGACACCGTGTGGCCACATAGGGTAGTGCACAGAGCATTTCCCCGCATGGAGCTATGGTACGGGAGCTCTGGGGTTGGGCCCCTGTAGCTGGTGTTGGGTCTCCCAGGGGTTGGGCCCTTGGAGCTGGCGTGCAGGCCCCCAGGGAATAGGCCCCTAGAGCTATGGTTTGGGCACTCTGGGGTTGGGCCCTTGGAGCTGATGTAGGGGCCCTCAGGGATTAGGCCCCTGGAGCTATGGTTCTGGCGCTCAGGGATTGGGCCCCTGGAGCTGGTTATGCGGCCCCCAGGGGTTGGGCTC
Organism: Gopherus flavomarginatus; assembly: GCF_025201925.1. NCBI lineage: Eukaryota > Metazoa > Chordata > Testudines > Testudinidae > Gopherus > Gopherus flavomarginatus. The sequence goes on along the minus strand of NW_026115059.1, from coordinate 47,008 downwards.
CTTGAGCAGGTGTTGGGGCCCCCAGGGGTTGGGCCCCTGGAGCTGTGGTCGGGACCCCCGGGGGTTAGGCCCCTTGAGCTATGGTTCGGACGCTCAGGGGTTGGGCCCCTGTAGCTGGTGTTTGGACCCCCAGGGGTTGGGTCCCTGGAGCTGGGGTTCGGGCCCCCGGGGGTTAGGCCCCTGGAGCTATGGTTCGAGCGCTCAGGGGTTGGGCCCCTGGAGCTAGTGTTGGGGCCCCCAGGGATTGGGCCCCTAGAGCTATGTTTCGGGCGCTCTGGGGTTGGGCCCCTGGAGCTAGTGTTGGGGCCCCCAGGGATTGGGCTCCTGGAGCTGGTGGTGCCCGCAGGGGTTGGGCCCCTGGAGCTGTGGTTGGAGCCCACAGGGGTTAGGCCTCTGGAGCTATGGTTCGGGCGCTCAGGGGTTGGGCCCGTGGAGCTGGTGTTGGGTCCCACAGGGGTTCGGACCCTGGAGCTGGGGTTGGGGCCCCTGGGGTTTAGGCCCCTGGAGCTATGGTTATGGCACTCCGGGGTTCGGCCCCTGGAACTTGTGTTGGGGCCCACAGGGGTTGGGCTCCTGGAGCTCCTGTTGGGGCCCCCAGGGGATGGGCCCCTGGAGCTGGTGTTGGGGCCCCCAGGGGTTGGGCCCCTGGAGCTGGGGTTGGGGCTCTCGGGGGTTAGGCCTCTGCAGCTATGGTTCGGGTGCTCAGGGGTGGGCCCCTGGAACTGGGGTCGAGGGCCCCAGGGGCTGGGTCCCTGCAGCTAGTGTTGGGGCCCCAGGGGTTAGACCCCTGGAGCTATGGTTCGGGCGCTCAGTGTTTGGGCCCCTGGAGCTGGTGTTGGGGTCCCCAGGGGTTGGACCACTGGAGCTGGGATTGGGGCCCACAGGATTTAGGCCCCTGGAGCTATGGTTCGGGCGCTCAGGGGTTGGGCCGCTGGAGCTGGTGTTGGGGCCCTTGACCTAATGTCACCCCTTGCTCTCCCATCCCACACACAGACAGTCCCGACTCCATCACAGTAATGCCCTTACATTTCACGCATGGAGCAACAGTAACACTGTGTGGCCATGCAGGGTAATGCCCAGAGCATTTCCTGCATGGAGCAAGAGTGACACCGTGTGGCCACATAGGGTAGTGCACAGAGCATTTCCCCGCATGGAGCTATGGTTCTGGCGCTCAGGGATTGGGCCCCTGGAGCTAGTTTTGGGGCCCCCAGGGGTTGGGCTCCTGGAGCAGGTGTTGGTTCCCCCAGGGGCTGGGCCCCTGGAGCTGTGGTTGGGGCCCCCGGGGGTTAGGCCACTGGAGCTATGGTTCGGGCGCTCAGGGGTTGGGTCCCTGTAGCTGGTTTTGAGGCCCCCAGGGGTTGGGCCCCTGGAGCTGGGATTGGGGTCTCCAGGGGTTAGGCCCCTGGAGCTTTGGTTCGGGCGCTCAGGGGTTGGGCCCCTGGAGCTTTTGTTGGGTCCCCAAGGGGTTTTGCTCCTGGAGCTGGTGTTGGGGACACAGGGGTTAGGCCCCTGGAGCTATGGTTCGGGCGCACAGGGGTTGGGCCCCTGGAGCTATAGTTCGGGCGCTCAGCGGTTGGGCCCCTGGAGCTGGGGTGGAGGGCCCCAGGGGTTGTGCCCCTGGAGCTAGTGTTGGGGCCCCCAGGGATTGGGCCCTTGGAGCTTTGTTTCAGGCGCTCTGGGGTTGGGCCCCTGGAGCTGGTGTTGGGGACCCAGGTTTTATGCCCGTAGAGCTATGGTTCAGGCACTCAGGGGTTGGACCCCTGGAGCTATGGTTCAGGCGCTCAGGGGTTGGTTCCCTGGAGCTAGGGTCGAGGGCCCCAGGGGTGGGGCCCCTGGAGCTGGTGTTGGGGCCCCCAGGTTTTGAGTTCCTGGAGATTGTGTTGGGGCTCACAGGGGTTGGGCCCCTGGAGCTGTGGTTGGGGCCCCCAGGGTTTAGGCCCCTGGAGCTATGGTTCGGGCGCTGTGGGGTTGGGCCCCTGGAGCTGGTGTTGGAGCCCCCAGGTTTTGAGTTCCTGGAGATTGTGTTGGGTCTCGCAGGGGTTGGGCCCCTTGAGCTGTGGTTGGGGCCCCCAGGGGTTAGGCCCCGGGAGCTATGGTTCGGGCGCTCAGGGGTTGGGCCCCTGGAGCTGGTGTTGGGGCCCCCAGGGGTTGGGCCCCTGGAGGTTGGGTTTGGGCCCCCAGGAGTTAGGCCCCTAGCGCTATGGTTCGGGCGCTCAGGGGTTGGGGCCCTGGAGTTGGGGTCGAGGGCCCCAGGGGTTGGGCCCCTGGAGCTGGGGTTGGGGCCCCGGGGGTTATGCCCCTGGAGCTGGGGTTGGGCCCCTGGAGCTGGTGAGGGGCCCGAGGGGTTAGGCCCCTGGAGCTACGGTTAGGACGCTCAGGGGTTGGGCCCCTGGGGCTGGGGTCGAGGGCCCCAGGGGTTGGGCCACTGGAGCTGGGGTTGGGGCCCCGGGGGTTACGCCCGTGGAGCTGGGGTTGGGGCCCCCAGGGGTTAGGCCCCTGGAGCTATTGTTCGGGCGCTCAGGGGTTTGGCCCCTGGAGCTGGTGTTGGGGCCCCCAGGGGTTGGGCCCCTGGAACTATGGTTCGGGCTCTCTGGGGTTGGGCCCCTGGAGCTGGTGTTGGGGCTCCCAGGGGTTGGGCTCTTGGAGCTGGTGTTGGGGTCCCCAGGGGTTGGGCCCCTGTAGCTGGGGTTGGGGACCCCGGGGGTTAGACCCCTGGAGCTATGGTTCGGGCGCTCAGGGGTTGGACCCCTAGAGCTGGTGTTGGGGCATCCAGGGGTTGGGCCCCTGGAGCTGGGGTTGGGGCCCCGTGGGTTACGCCCCTGGAGTTATGGTTCGGGGGCTCATGGATTGGGCCCCTGGAGCTGGTTTTGGGGCCTCCAGTGGTTGGGACCCTGGAGCTGGGGTTGGGGCCTCCAGGGGTTAGGCCCCTGGATCTTTGGTTTGGCCGCTCATGGATTGGGCCCCTGGAGCTGGTGTTGGGGCCCCAAGGGGTTGGGCCCCTGGAGCTGGTGTTGGGGACCCAGGGGTTAGGCCCCTGAAGCGATGGTTCAGGCGCTCAGGGGTTGGGCCCCTGGAGCTATGGTTCTGGCGCTCTGGGGTTGGGCCCCTGTTGCTGGGGTGGAGGGCCCCAGGGGTTGGGCCCCTGGAGCTGGTGTTGGGGCCCCCAGGGATTTGGCCCCTGGAGCTATGTTTCGGGCGCTCTGGGGTTGGGCCCCTGGAGCTGGTGTTGGGGACCCAGGTTTTAGGCCCGTTGAGCTATGGTTCAGGCACTCAGGGGTTGGACCCCTGGAGCTATGGTTCGGGCGCTCAGGGGTTGGTTCCCTGGAGCTAGGGTCGAGGGCCCCAGGGGCTGGGCCCCTGCAGCTAGTGTTGGGGCCCCAGGGGTTAGACCCCTGGAGCTATGGTTCGGGCGCTCAGGTTTTGGGCCCCTGGAACTTTGGTTCGGGCGCTCAGGGGTTGGGCCCCTGGAGCTGGTTTTGGGGCCCCCAGGGGTTAGGCCCCTGGAGCTATGGTTCGGGCGCTCAGGGGTTGGGCCGCTGGAGCTGGTGTTGGGGCCCCTGACCTAATGTCACCCCTTGCTCTCCCATCCCCCACACAGACAGTCCCGACTCCATCACAGTAATGCCCAGACATTTCACGCATGGAGCAACAGTAACACTGTGTGGCCATGCAGGGTAATGCCCAGAGCATTTCCTGCATGGAGCAAGAGTGACACCGTGTGGCCACATAGGGTAGTGCACAGAGCATTTCCCCGCATGGAGCTATGGTTCGGGAGCTCTGGGGTTGGGCCCCTGTAGCTGGTGTTGGGACTCCCAGGGGTTGGGCCCCTGGAGCTGGTGTTGGGGCCCCAGGGGTTAAGCCCCTTGCGCTATGGTTCGGGCGCTCAGGGGTTGGGCCCTTGGAGCTGGCGTGCGGGCCCCCAGGGAATAGGCCCCTAGAGCTATGGTTTGGGCACTCTGGGGTTGGGCCCCTGGAGCTGGTGTTGGGGCCCCCAGGGGTTGGGCCCCTGGAGCTATGGTTAGGGCGCTCCGGGGTTCGGCCCCTGGAACTTGTGTTGGGGCCCCCAGGGGTTGAGCTCCTGGAGCTGGTGTTGGGGCCCCCAGGGGTTGGGCCACTGAAGCTGGTGTTGGGGCCCCCAGGGGTTGGGCCCCTGGAGCTGGGGTTGGGGCCCTCGGGGGTTAGGCCTCTGCAGCTATGGTTCGGGCGCTCAGGGGTTGGGCCCCTGGAACTGGGGTCGAGGGCCCCAGGGGTTGGGCCCCTGGAGCTGGGGTTGGGGCCCCAGGGGTTAGACCCCTGGAGCTATGGTTCGGGCGCTCAGGGTTTGGGCCCCTGGAGCTGGTGGTGGGGCCCCCAGGGGTTGGGCCCCTGGAGCTGGGGTTGGGGCCCACAGGATTTGGGCCCCTGGAGCTATGGTTCGGGCTCTCAGGGGTTGGGCCCCTGGAGCTGTGGTTGGGGCCCCCAGGGGTTAGGCCTCTGGAGCTATGGTTCGGGCGCTCAGGGGTTGGGCCCCTGGAGCTCGTGTTGGGGCCCACAGGGGTTCGGATCCTGGAGCTGGGGTTGGGGCCCCCGGGGGTTAGGCCCTTGGAGCTATGGTTTGGGCGCTCAGGGGTTGGGCCCCTGGAGCTGGTGTTGGGGCCCCCAGGGGTTGGGCCCCTGGAGTTATGGTTAGGGTGCTCCGGGGTTCGGCCCCTGGAACTTGTGTTGGGGCCCCCAGGGGTTGGGCTCCTGGAGCTGGTGTTGGGGCCCCCAGGGGTTGGGCCCCTGGAGCTGGGGTTGGGGCCACCAGGGATTAGGTCCATTGAGCTATGGTTCGGGCGCTCAGGGGTTGGGTCCCTGGAGTTGGTGGTGGGGCCCCAGGGGCTGGGCCCCTGCAGCTAGTGTTGGGGCCCCAGGGGTTAGACCCCTGGAGCTATGGTTCGGGCGCTCAGGGTTTGGGCCCCTGGAGCTGGTGGTGGGGCCCCCAGGGGTTGGGCCCCTGGAGCTGGGGTTGGAGCCCACAGGATTTAGGCCCCTGGAGCTATGGTTCGGGCTCTCAGGGGTTGGGCCCCTGGAGCTGGTGTTGGGGCCCCAGGGGCTGTTCCCCTGCAGCTAGTGTAAAAGACCCAGGGGTTAGAAACCTGGAGCTATGGTTCGGGCGCTCAGGGGTTGGGCCCCTGGAACTATGGTTCGGGCGCTCAGGGGTTGGGCCCCTGGAGCTGGTGTTGGGGCCCCCAGGGTTAGGCCCCTGGAGCTATGGTTCGGGCGATCAGGGGTTGGGCCGCTGGAGCTGGTGTTGGGGCCCATGACCTAATGTCACCCCTTGCTCTCCCATCCCCCACACAGACAGTCCCGACTCCATCACAGTAATGCCCATACATTTCACGCATGGAGCAACAGTAACACTGTGTGGCCATGCAGGGTAATGCCCAGAGCATTTACTGCATGGAGCAAGAGTGTCACCGTGTGGCCACATAGGGTAGTGCACAGAGCATTTCCCCGCATGGAGCTATGGTTCGGGAGCTCTGGGGTTGGGCCCCTGTAGCTGGTGTTGGGACTCCCAGGGGTTGGGCCCCTGGAGCTGGTGTTGGGGCCCCAGGGGTTAAGCCCCTTGCGCTATGGTTCGGGCACTCAGGGGTTGGGCCCTTGGAGCTGGCGTGCGGGCCCCCAGGGAATAGGCCCATAAAGCTATGGTTTGGGCACTCTGGGGTTGGGCCCCTGGAGCTGGTGTTGGGGCTCCCAGGGATTGGGCCCCTGGAGCTGGTTTTGGGGCCCCCAGGGGTTGGGCTCCTGGAGCAGGTGTTGGGGCCCCCAGGGGTTGGGCCCCTGGAGCTGTGGTTGGGGCCCCCGGGGGTTAGGCCCCTGGAGCTATGGTTCGGGCGCTCAGGGGTTGGGCCCCTGTAGCTGGGGTTTGGACCCCCAGTTGTTGGGTCCCTGGAGCTGGGGTTCGGGCCCCCGGGGGTTAGGCCCCTGGAGCTATGGTTCGGGCACTCAGGGATTGAGCCCCTGGAGCTGGTTTTGGGGCCCCCAGGGGTTAGGCCCCTGGAGCTGGGATTGGGGCCTCTAGGGGTTAGGCCCCTAGAGCTTTGGTTTGGGCGGTCAGGGGTTGGGCCCCTGGAGCTTGTGTTGGGTCCCCAAGGGGTTTTGCCCCTGGAGCTGGTGTTGGGGACCCAGGGGTTAGGCCCCTGGAGTTATGGTTCGGGCACACAGGGTTTGGGCCCCTGGAGCTATAGGTCGGGCGCTCAGCAGTTGGGCCCCTGGAGCTGGGGCGGAGGACCCCAGGGGTTGGGCCCCTGGAGCTAGTGTTGGGGACCCCAGGGGTTGGGCTCCTGGAGCTGGTGGTACCTGCAGGGTTTAGGCCCCTGGAGCTGTGGTTGGGGCCCCCAGGGGTTAGGCCTCTGGAGCTATGGTTCGGGCGCTCAGGGGTTGGGCCCCTGGAGCTGGTGTTGGGGCCCACAGGGGTGTGGACCCTGGAGCTGGGGTTGGGGCCCCCGGGGGTTAGGCCCCTGGAGCTATGGTTTGGGCGCTCAGGGGTTGGGCCCCTGGAGCTGTTGCCGGGGCTTCCAGGGGTTGGGCCCCTGGAGCTATGGTTAGGGCGCTCCGGGGTTCGGCCCCTGGAGCTGGGGTTGGGGCCCCCAGGGGTTGGGCCCCTGAAGCTGCTGTTGGGGCCCCCAGGGGTTGGGCCCCTGGAGCTGGGGTTGGGGCCCTCGGGGTTAGGCCTCTGCTGCTATGGTTCGGGCGCTCAGGGGTTGGGCCCCAGGAACTGGGGTCGAGGGCCCCAGGGGTTGGGCCCCTGGAGCTGGGGTTGGGGCCCCGTGGGTTACGCCCCTGCAGCTGGGGTTGGGGCCCCCAGGGGTTAGGCCCCTGGAGCTATGGTTCGGGCGCTCAGGGGTTTGGCCCCTGGAGCTGGTGTTTGGGCCCCCAGGGGTTGGGCTCCTGGAACTATGGTTAAGGCGCTCTGGGGTAGGGCCCCTGGAGCTGGTGTTGGGGCCCCAAGGTTTTGAGTTCCTGTAGATTGAGTTGGGGCTCGCAGGGGTTGGGCCCCTGGAGCTGGGGTTGGGGCCCCCGGGGGTTAGGCCCCTGGAGCTATGGTTCGGGGGCTCAGGGTTTGGGCCTCTGTAACTGGTGTTTGGACCCCTAGGGGTTGGGCCCCTGGAGCTGGGGTTCGGGCCCCCGGGGGTTAGGCCCCAGGAGCTATGGTTCGGGCGCTCAGGGATTGAGCCCCTGGAGCTGGTTTTGGGGCCCCCAGGGGTTGGGCCCCTGGAGCTGGGATTGGGGCCTCCAGGGGTTAGGCCCCTGGAGCTTTGGTTCGGACGCTCAGGGGTTGGGCCCCTGGAGTATGTGTTGGGTCCCCAAGGGGTTTTGCCCCTGGAGCTGGTGTTGGGGCCCTCAGGGGTTGGGCCCCTAGAGCTGGGATTGGGGCTCCCAGGGGTTGGGCTCCCGGAGCTGGTGTTGGGGCCCCCAGGGGTTGGGCCCCTGGAGCTGTGGTTGGGGCCCCCGGGGTTAGGCCCCTGGAGCTATGGTTCGGGCGCTCAGGGGTTGGGCCCCTGTAGCTGGTGTTTGGACCCCCAGGGGTTGGGCCCCTGGAGCTGGGGTTGGGGCCCCCGGGCGTTAGGCCCCTGGAGCTATGGTTCAGGCGCTCAGGGATTGAGCCCCTGGAGCTGGTTTTGGGGCCCCCAGGGGTTGGGCCCCTGGAGCTGGGATTGGGGCTCCCAGGGGTTGGGCTCCTGGAGCTGGTGTTGGGGCCTCCAGGGGTTAGGCCCCTGGAGGTATTGTTCGGGCGCTCAGGGGTTGGGCCCTTGGAGCTGGTGTTGGGGCCCACAGGGATTAGGCCCCTGGAGCTAAGGTTCGGGCGCTCAGGGGTTGGGACCCTGGAGCTGGTGTTGGGGACCCCAGGAGTTGGGCCCCTGGAGCTGGTGTTGTGGCCCCAGGGGTTAGGCCCCTTGAGCTAAGGCTCGGGCGCTCAGGGGTTGGGCCGCTGGAGTTGGTGTTGCAGCCACCAGGGGTTGGGCCCCTGGAGCTGGGGTTGGGGCCCTCGGGGGTTAGGCCACTGCGGCTATGGTTCGGGGGCTCAGGGATTGGGCCCCTGGAGCTGGTTTTGGGGCCTCCAGTGGTTGGGACCCTGGAGCTGGGGTTGGGGCCTTCAGGGGTTAGGCCCCTGGATCTTTGGTTCGGCCGCTCCTGGGTTGGGACCCTGGAGCTGGTGTTGGGAACCCAGGGGTTAGGCCCCTGGAGCTATGGTTCAGGCGCTCAGGGGTTGGGCCCCTGGAGCTATGGTTCGGGCGCTCAGGGGTTGGGCCCCTGGAGCTGTGGTGGAGGGCCCCAGGGGTTGGGCCGCTACAGCTGGTGTTGGGGTCCCCAGGGATTGGGCCCCTGGAGCTATGTTTCGGGCGATCTGGGGTTGGGCCCCTGGAGCTGGTGTTGGGGACCCAGGTTTTAGGCCCGTGGAGCTATGGTTCAGGCACTCAGGGGTTTGACCCCTGGAGCTATGGTTCGGGCGCTCAGGGGTTGGTTCCCTGGAGCTAGGGTCGAGGGCCCCAGGGGTGGGGCCCCTGGAGCTGGTGTTGGGGCCCCCAGGTTTTGAGTTCCTGGAGATTGTGTTGGGGCTCTCAGGGTTTGGGCCCGTGGAGCTGTGGTTGGGGCCCCCAGGGGTTAGGCCCCCTGGAGCTATGGTTCGGGCGCTCAGGGGTTGGGCCCCTGGAGCTGGTGTTGGGGCCCCCAGGGGTTGGGCCCCTGGAGTTGGGGTTTGGGCCCCCAGGAGTTAGGCCCCTAGAGCTATGTTTCGGGCGCTCATGGGTTGGGCCCCTGGAGCTGGTGTTGGGGCCCCAAGGGGTTGGCCCCTGGAGCTGGTGAGGGGCCCCAGGGGCTAGGCCCCTGGAGCTATGGTTCGGGCGCTCAGGGGTTGGGCCCCTGGAGCTGGGGTCGAGGGCCCCAGAGGCTGGGCCCCTGGAGCTGGGGTTGGGGCCCCGGGGGTTACGCCCCTGGAGCTGGGGTTGGGCCCCTAGAGCTGGTGAGGGGCCCCAGGGGTTAGGCCCCTGGAGCTATGGTTCGGACGCTCAGGGGTTGGGCCCCTGGAGCTGGGGTCCAGCGCACCAGGGGTTGGGCCCCTGGAGCTGGGGTTGGGGCCCCGGGGGTTATGCCCCTGGAGCTGGGGTTGGGGCCCCCAGGGGTTAGGCCCCTGGAGCTATGGTTCGGGCGCTCAGGGGTTTGGCCCCTGGAGCTGGTGTTGGGGCCCCCAGGGGTCGGGCCCCTGGAACTATGGTTCGGGCTCTCTGGGGTTGGGCCCCTGGAGCTGGTGTTGTTGCTCCCAGGGCTTGGGCTCTTGGAGCTGGTGTTGGGGTCCCCAGGCTTTGGGCCCCTGTAGCAGGGGTTGGGGCCCCCGGGGGTTAGACCCCTGGAGCTATGGTTCGGGCGCTCAGGGGTTGGACCCCTGGAGCTGGTGTTGGGGCATCCAGGGGTTGGGCCCCTGGAGCTGGGGTTGGGGCCCCCGGGGGTTAGGCCCCTGGAGCTATGGTTCGTTCGCTCAGGGGTTGGGCCCCTGGAGCTGGGGTTGGGGCCCTCGGGGGTTAGGCATCTGCAGCTATGGTTCGGGCGCTCAGGGGCTGGGCCCCTGGAACTGGGGTCGAGGGCCCCAGGGGTTGGGCCCCTGGAGCTGGGGTTGGGGCCCCATGGGTTACGCCCCTGGAGCTGGGGTTGGGGCCCCCAGGGGTTAGGCCCCTGGAGCTATGGTTCGGGAGCTCAGGGGTTTGGCCCCTGGAGCTGGTGTTGGGGCCCCCAGGGGTTGGGCCCCTGGAACTATGGTTCAGACGCTCTGGGGTTGGGCCCCTGGAGCTGGTGTTGGGGCTCCCAGGGATTGGGCTCTTGGAGCTGGTGTTGGGGCCCCCAGGGGTTGGGCCCCTGGAGCTGGGGTTGGGGCCACCAGGGGTTAGGTCCATGGAGCTATGGTTCGGGCGCTCAGGGGTTGGACCCCTGGAGCTGGTGGTGGTGTCCCCAGGGGTTATTACCCTGGAGCTGGGGTTGGGGCCCACAGGATTTAGGCCCCTGGAGCTATGGTACGGGCTCTCAGGGGTTGGGCCCCTGGAGCTATGGTTCGGGCGCTCAGGGGTTGGACCCCTGGAGCTGGTGTTGGGGTCCCCAGGGGTTGGGACCCTGTAGCTGGGGTTGGGGCCCCCGGGGGTTAGACCCCTGGAGCTATGGTTCGGGCGCTCAGGGGTTGGACCCCTGGAGCTGGTGTTGGCGCATCCAGGGGTTGGGCCCCTGGAGCTGGGGTTTGGGCCCCCGGGGGTTAGGCCCCTGGAGCTATAGTTCGTTCGCTCAGGGGTTGGGCCCCTGGAGCTGGTGTTGGGGCCCTCAGGGGTTGGGCCCCTGGAGCTGGGATTGGGGTTCCCAGGGTTTGGGCTCCTGGAGCTGGTGTTGAGGCCCCCAGGGGTTGGGCCCCTGGAGCTGTGGTTGGGGCCCCCGGGGGTTAGGCCCCTGGAGCTATGGTTCGGGCGCTGAGGGGTTGGGCCCCTGTAGCTGGTGTTTGGACCCCCAGGGGTTGGGCCCCTGGAGCTGGGGTTGGGGCCCCCGGGGGTTAGGCCCCTGGAGCTATGGTTCAGGCGCTCAGGGATTGAGCCCCTGGAGCTGGTTTTGGGGCCCCTAGGGGTTGGGTCCCTGGAGCTGGGATTGGGGCTCCCAGGGGTTGGGCTCCTGGAGCTGGTGTTGGGGCCTCCAGGGGTTAGGCCCCTGGAGGTATTGTTCGGGCGCTCAGGGGTTGGGCCCTTGGAGCTGGTGTTGGGGCCCCCAGGGATTAGGCCCCTGGAGCTAAGGTTCGGGCGCTCAGGGGTTGGGACCCTGGAGCTGGTGTTGGGGACCCGAGGAGTTGGGCCCCTGGAGCTGGTGTTGGGGCCCCAGGGGTTAGGCCCCTTGAGCTAAGGTTCGGGCGCTCAGGGGTTGGGCCGCTGGAGTTGGTGTTGCGGCCACCAGGGGTTGGGCCCCTGGAGCTATGGTTCGGGCACTCAGGGGTTGGGCCCCTGAAACTGGTGTTGGGGCCCCCAGGGGTTGGGCCCCTGGAGCTGGGGTTGGGGCCCTCGGGGGTTAGGCCCCTGCGGCTATGGTTCGGGGGCTCAGGGATTGGGCATCTGGAGCAGGTTTTGGGGCCTCCAGTGGTTAGGACCCTGGAGCTGGGGTTGGGGCCTCCAGGGGTTAGGCCCCTGGATCTTTGGTTCGGCCGCTCATGGTTTGGGACCCTGGAGCTGGTGTTGGGGACCCAGGGGTTAGGCCCCTGGAGCTATGGTTCAGGCGCTCAGGGGTTGGGCCCCTGGAGCTGGTGTTGGGGACCCAGGTTTTAGGCCCGTGGAGCTATGGTTCAGGTACTCAGGGGTTGGACCCCTGGAGCTATGGTTCGGGCGCTCAGGGGTTGGTTCCCTGGAGCAAGGGTCGAGGGCCCCAGGGGTGGGGCCCCTGGAGCTGGTGTTGGGGCCCCAAGGTTTTGAGTTCCTGGAGATTGTGTTGGGGCTCACCGGGGTTGGGCCCCTGGAGCTGTGGTTGGGGCCCCCAGGGTTTAGGCGTCTGGAGCTATGGTTCCGGCGCTGTGGGGTTGGGCCCCTGGAGCTGGTGTTGGGGCCCCCAGGTTTTGAGTTCCTGGAGATTGTGTTGGGGCTCTCAGGGTTTGGGCCCCTGGAGCTGTGGTTGGGGCCCCCAGGGGTTAGGCCCCTGGAGCTATGGTTCGGGCGCTCAGGGGTTGGGCCCCTGGAGCTGGTGTTGGGGCCCCGGGGGTTACGCCCCTGGAGCTGGGGTTGGGGCCCCCAGGGGTTAGGCCCGTGGAGCTATGGTTCGGGCGCTCAGGGGTTTGGCCCCTGGAGCTGGTGTTGGGGCCCCAAGGGGTCGGGCCCCTTCAACTATGGTTCGGGCTCTCTGGGGTTGGGCCCCTGGAGCTGGTGTTGGGGCTCCCAGGGCTTGGGCTCTTGGAGCTGGTGTTGGGGTCCCCAGGCTTTGGACCCCTGGAGCTGGTGTTGGGGCATCCAGGGGTTTGGCCCCTGGAGCTGGGGTTGGGGCCCCCGGGGGTTAGGCCCCTGGAGCTATGGTTCGTTCGCTCAGGGGTTGGGCCCCTGGAGCTGGTGTTGGGGCCCTCAGGGATTAGGCCCCTGGAGCTATGGTTCTGACGTTAAGGAATTGGGCCCCTGGAGATGGTTTTGGGGCCCCCAGGGGTTGGGCTCCTGGAGCAGGTGTTGGGGCCCCCAGGGGTTGGGCCCCTGGAGCTGTGGTTGGGGCCCCCGGTGGTTAGGCCCCTGGAGCTATGGTTTGGGCGCTCAGGGGTTGGGCCCCTGTAGCTGGTGTTTGGACCCCCAGGGGTTGGGCCCCTGGAGCTGGGGTTCGGGCCCCCGGGGGTTAGTCCCCTGGAGCTATGCTTCGGGCGCTCAGGGATTGAGCCCCTGGAGCTGGGGTTGGGGCCTCCAGGGGTTAGGCCCCTGGATCTTTGGTTCGGCCGCTCATGGGTTGGGCCCCTGGAGCTGGTGTTGGAGCCCCAAGGGGTTGGGCCCCTGGAGCTGGTGTTGGGGACCCAGGGGTTAGGCCCCTGGAGCTATGGTTCGGGCGTTCAGGGGTTGGGCCCCTGGAGCTGGGGTGGAGGGCCCCAGGGGTTGGGCCTCTGGAGCTGGTGTTGGGGCGCCCAGGGATTGGGCACCTGGAGCTATGTTTCAGGCGCTCTGGGGTTGGGCCCCTGGAGCTGGTGTTGGGGCCCACAGGGATTGGGCTCTTGGAGCTGGTGTTGGGGCCACCAGGGGTTAGGTCCATGGAGCTATGGTTCGGGCGCTCAGGGGTTGGGTCCCTGGAGTTGGTGTTGGGGCCCCAGGGGCTGGGCCCCTGCAGCTAGTGTTGGGGCCCCGGGGGTTAGACCCCTGGAGCTATGGTTCGGGCGCTCAGGGTTTGCGCCCCTGGAGCTCGTGGTGGGGCCCCCAGGGGTTGGGCCCCTGGAGCTGGGGTGGGGCCCACAGGATTTAGGCCCATGGAGCTATGGTTCGGGCTCTCAGGGGTTGGGCCCCTGGAGCTGGTGTTGGGGCCCCAGGGGCTGGGCCTCTGCAGCTAGTTTTGGGGCCCCAGGGGTTAGACCCCTGGAGCTATGGTTCGGGCGCTCAGGGGTTGGGCCCCTGGAACTGTGGTTCGGGCGCTCAGCGGTTGGGCCCCTGGAGCTGGTGTTGGGGCCCCCAGGGGTTAGGCCCCTGGAGCTATGGTTCGGGCGCTCAGGGGTTGGGCCGCTGGAGCTGGTGTTGGGGCTCCCAGGGGTTGGGCTCCTGGAGCTAGGGTGGAGGGCCCCAGGGGTTGGGCCCCTGGAGCTAGTGTTGGGGCCCCCAGGGATTGGGCCCCTGGAGCTATGTTTCGGGCGCTCTGGGGTTGGGCTCCTGGAGCTAGTGTTGGGGCCCCCAGGGGTTGGGCCCCTGGAGCTGGGGTTCGGGCCCCCGGGGGTTAGGTCCCTGGAGCTATGGTTCGGGCGCTCAGGGATTGAGCCCCTGGAGCTGGTTTTGGGGCCCCCAGGGGTTGGGCCTCTGGAGCTGGGATTGGGGCCTCCAGGGGTTAGGCCCCTGGAGCTTTGGTTCGGGCGCTCAGGGGTTTGGCCCCTGGAGCTTGTGTTGGGTCCCCAAGGGGTTTTGCCCCTGGAGCTGGTGTTGGGGACCCAGGGGTTAAGCCCCTGGCGCTATGGTTCGGGCGCTCAGGGGTTGGGCCCTTGGAGCTGGCGTGCGGGCCCCCAGGGAATAGGCCCCTAGAGCTATGGCCTGGGCACTCTGGGGTTGGGCCCCTGGAGCTGGTGTTGGGGCTCCCAGGGGTTGGGCTCCTGGAGCTGGTGTTGGGGCCTCCAGGGGTTAGGCCTCTGGAGGTATTGTTCGAGCACTCAGGGGTTGGGCCCTTGGAGATGGTGTTGAGGCCCCCAGGGATTAAGCCCCTTGAGCTAAGGTTCGGGCACTCAGGGGTTGGGACCCTGGAGCTGGTGTTGGGGACCCCAGGAGTTGGGCCCCTGGAGCTGGTGTTGGGGCCCCAGGGGTTAGGCCCCTTGAGCTAAGGCTCGGGCGCTCAGGGGTTGGGCCGCTGGAGTTGGTGTTGCGGCCACCAGGGGTTGGGCCCCTGGAGCTATGGTTAGGGCGCTCCGGGGTTGGGCCCCTGGAACTTGTGTTGGGACCCCCAGGGGTAGGGCTCCTGGAGCTGGTGTTGGGGCCCCCAGGGGTTGGGCCCCTGGAGCTGTGGTTTGGGCCCTCGGGGGTTAGGCCCCTGGAGCTATGGTTCGGGCACTCAGGGGTTGGGCCCCTAAAACTGGTGTTGGGGCCCCCAGGGTTTGGGCCCCTGGAGCTGGGGTTGGGGCCCTCGGGGGTTAGGCCCCTGCAGCTATGGTTCGGGGGCTCAGGGATTGGGCCCCTGTAGCTGGTTTTCTGGTCTCCAGTGTTTGGGACCCTGGAGCTGGGGTTGGAGCCTTCAGGGGTTAGACCCCTGGATCTTTGGTTCGGCCACTCATGGGTTGGGCCCCTGGAGCTGGTGTTGGGGCCCCAAGGGGTTGGGCCCCTGGAGCTGGTGTGGGGGACCGAGGGGTTAGTCCCCTGGAGCTATGGTTTAGGCGCTCAGGGGTTGGGCCCCTGGAGCTATGGTTCGGGCGCTCAGGGGTTGGGCCCCTGGAGCTGGGGTGGAGGACCCCAGGGGTTGGGCCCCTGGAGCTGGTGTTGGGGCCCCCAGGGATTGGGCCCCTGGAGCTATGTTTCGGGCGCTCTGGGGTTGGGCCCGTGGAGCTGGTGTTGGGGACCCAGGTTTTAGGCCCGTGGAGCTATGGTTCAGGCACTCAGGGGTTGGACCCCTGGAGCTATGGTTCGGGCGCTCAGGGGTTGGTTCCCTGGAGCTAGGGTCGAGGGCCCCAGGGGTGGGGCCCCTGGAGCTGGTGTTGGGGCTCCCAGGTTTTGAGTTCCTGGAGATTGTGTTGGGGCTCGCAGGGGTTGGGCCCTGGAGCTGTGGTTGGGGCCCCCAGGGGTTAGGCCCCTGGAGCTATGGTTCGGGCGCTCAGGGATTGAGCCCCTGGAGCTGGTTTTGGGCCCCCAGGGGTTGGGCCCCTGAACCTGGGATTGGGGCCTCCAGGGGTTAGGCCCCTGGAGCTTTGGTTCGGGCGCTCAGGGGTTGGGCCCCTGGAGCTTGTGTTTGGTCCCCAAGGGGTTTTGCCCCTGGAGCTGGTGTTGGGGACCCAGGGGTTAGGCCCCTGGAGCTATGGTTCGGGCGCACAGGGGTTGGGCCCCTGGAGCTATAGTTCGGGCGCTCAGCGGTTGGGACCCTGGAGCTAGGGTGGAGGGCCCCAGGGGTTGGGCCCCTGGAGCTAGTGTTGGGGCCCCCAGGGATTGGGCCCCTGGAGCTATGTTTCGGGCGCTCTGGGGTTGGGCTCCTGGAGCTAGTGTTGGGGCCCCCAGGGGTTGGGCTCCTGGACCTGGTGGTGCCCGCAGGGGTTGGGCCCCTGGAGCTGTGGTTGGGGCCCCCAGGGGTTAGGCCTCTGGAGCTATGGTTCGGGCGCTCAGGGGTTGGGCCCCTGGAGCTGGTGTTGGGGCCCACAGGGGTTCGGACCCTGGAGCTGGGGCTGGGGTCCCCGGGGGTTAGGCCCCTAGAGCTTTTTGTTTGGGCGCTCAGGGGTCGGGCCCCTGGAGCTGGTGTTGGGGCCCCCAGGGGTTGGGCCCCTGGAGCTATGGTTAGGGCGCTCCGGGGTTCGGCCCCTGGAACTTGTGTTGGGGCCCGCAGGGGTTGGGCTCCTGGAGCTGGTGTTGGGGCCCCCACGGGTTGGGCCCCTGAAGCTGGTGTTGGGGCCCCCAGGATTTGGGCCCCTGAAGCTGGTGTTGGGGCCCCCAGGGGTTGGGCCCCTGGAGCTGGGGTTGGGGCCCTCGGGGGTTAGGCCTCTGCAGCTATGGTTCGGGCGCTCAGGGGTTGGGCCCCTGGAACTGGGGTCGAGGGCCTCAGGGGTTTGGCCCCTGGAGCTGGGGTTGGGGCCCCGTGGGTTACGCCCCTGGAGCTGGGGTTGGGGCCCCCAGGGGTTAGGCCCCTGGAGCTATGGTTCGGGTGCTCAGGGGTTTGGCCCCTGGAACTGGTGTTGGGGCCCCCAGGGGTTGGGCCCCTGGAACTATGGTTCAGGCGCTCTGGGGTTGGGCCCCTGGAGCTGGTGTTGGGGCTTCCAGGGATTGGGCTCTTAGAGCTGGTGTTGGGGCCCCCAGGGGTTGGGCCCCTGGAGCTGGGGTTGGGGCCACCAGGGGTTAGGTCCATGGAGCTATGGTTCGGGCGCTCAGGGGTTGGGTCCCTGGAGTTGGTGTTGTGGCCCCAGGGGCTGGGCCCCTGCAGCTAGTGTTGGGGCCCCGGGGGTTAGACCCCTGGAGCTATGGTTCGGGCGCTCAGGGTTTGCGCCCCTGGAGCTGGTGGTGGGGCCCCCAGGGGTTGGGCCCCTGGAGCTGGGGTTGGGGCCCACAGGATTTAGGCCCCTGGAGCTATGGTTCGGGCTCTCAGGGGTTGGGCCCCTGGAGCTGGTGTTGGGGCCCCAGGGGTTAGACCCCTGGAGCTATGGTTCGGGCGCTCAGGGGTTGGGCCCCTGGAACTATGGTTCGGGCGCTCAGCGGTTGGGCCCCTAGAGCTGGTGTTGGGGCCCCCAGGGGTTAGGCCCCTAGAGCTATGGTTCGGGCGCTCAGGGGTTGGGCCGCTGGAGCTGGTGTTGGGGCCCCTGACCTAATGTCACCCGTTGTTCTCCCATCCCCCACACAGACAGTCCCGACTCCATCACAGTAATGCCCAGACATTTCACGCATGGAGCAACAGTAACACTGTGTGGCCATGCAGGGTAATGCCCAGAGGATTGCCTGCATGGAGCAAGAGTTACAAAGTGTGGGCACATAGGGTAGTGCACAGAGCATTTCCCCACATGGAGCTATGGTTCGGGAGCTCTGGGGTTGGGCCCCTATAGCTGGTGTTGGGACTCCCAGGGGTTGGGCCCCTGGAGCTGGTGTTGGGGCCCCAGGGGTTAAGCCCCTTGCGCTATGGTTCGGGCGCTCAGGGGTTGGGCCCTTGGAGCTGGCGTGCGGGCCCCCAGGGAATAGGCCCCTAGAGCTATGGTTTGGGCACTCTGGGGTTGGGCCCCTGGAGCTGGTGTTGGGGCTCCCAGGGGTTGGGCCCCTGGAGCTGGGGTTGGGGCCCTCGGGGGTTAGGCCCCTGCAGCTATGGTTCGGGGGCTCAGGGATTGTGCCCCTGGAGCTGGTTTTGGGGCTTCCAGTGGTTGGGACCCTGGAGCTGGGGTTGGGGCCTCCAGGGGTTAGACCCTGTATCTTTGGTTCGGCCGCTCATGGGTTGGGCCCCTGGATCTGGTGTTGGGGCCCCAAGGGGTTGGGCCCCTGGAGCTGGTGTTGGGGACCCAGGGGTTTGTCCCCTGGAGCTATGGTTCAGGCGCTCAGGGGTTTGGCCCCTGGAGCTATGGTTCGGGCGCTCAGGGGTTGGGCCCCTGGAGCTGGGGTGGAGGGCCCCAGGGGTTGGGCCCCTGGAGCTGGTGTTGGGGCCCCCAGGGATTGGGCCCCTGGAGCTATGTTTCGGGCGCTCTGGGGTTGTGCCCCTGGAGCTGGTGTTGGGGACCCAGGTTTTAGGCCCGTGGAGCTATGGTTCAGGCACTCAGGGGTTGGACCCCTGGAGCTATGGTTCGGGGGCTCAGGGGTTGGTTCCCTGGAGCTAGTGTCGAGGGCCCCAGGGGTGGGGCCCCTGGAGCTGGTGTTGTGGCCCCCAGGTTTTGAGTTCCTGGAGATTGTGTTGGGGCTCGCAGGGGTTGGGCCCCTGGAGCTGTGGTTGGGGCCCCCAGGGGTTAGGCCCCTGGAGCTATGGTTCGGGCGCTCATGGGTTGGGCCCCTGGAGTCGGTGTTGGGGCCCCCAGGGGTTGGGCCCCTGGAGGTGGGGTTTGGGCCCCCAGGAGTTAGGCCTCTAGAGCTATGGTTCGGGCGCTCATGGATTGGGCCCCTGGAGCTGGTGTTGGGGCCCCAAGGGGTCGGGCCCCTGGAGCTGGTGAGGGGCCCCAGGGGTTAGGCCCCTGGAGCTATGGTTTGGGCGCTCAGGGGTTGGGCCCCTGGAGCTGGGGTCGAGGGCCCCAGGGGTTGGGCCCCTGGAACTGGGGTTGGGGCCCCGGGGGTTACGCCCCTGGAGCTGGGGTTGGGGCCCCCAGGGGTTAGGCCCCTGGAACTATGGTTCGGGCGCTCAGGGGTTGGGCCACTGGAGCTGGTGTTGGTGCTCCCAGGGGTTGGGCTCTTGGAGCTGGTGTTGGGGTCCCCAGGGGTTGGGCCCCTGTAGCTGGGGTTGGGGCCCCCGGGGGTTAGACCCAGGGAGCTATGGTTCGGGATCTCAGGGGTTGGACCCCTGGAGCTGGTGTTGGGGCATCCAGGGGTTGGGGCCCTTGAGCTGGGGTTGGGGCCCCCGGGGGTTAGGCCCCTGGAGCTATGGTTCGTTCGCTCAGGGGTTGGGCCCCTGGAGCTGGTGTTGGGGCCCCCAGGGGTTGGGCCCCTGGAGCTATGGTTACGGCGCTCCGGGGTTCGGCCCCTGGAACTTGTGTTGGGGCCCGCAGGGGTTGGGCTCCTGGAGCTGGTGTTGGGGCCCCCAGGGGTTGGGCCCCTGAAGCTGGTGTTGGGGCCCCCAGGGGTTGGGCCCCTGGAGCTGGGGTTGGGGCCCTCGGGGGTTAGGCCTCTGCAGCTATGGTTCGGGCGCTCAGTTGTTGGGCCCCTGGAGCTGGGGTTGGGGCCCCGTGGGTTACGCCCCTGAAGCTGGGGTTGGGGCCCCCAGGGGTTAGGCACCTGGAGCTATGGTTCGGGCGCTCAGGGGTTTGGCCCCTGGAGCTGGTGTTGCGGCCCCCAGGGGTTGGGCCCCTGGAACTATGGTTCAGGCGCTCTGGGGTTGGGCCCCTGGAGCTGGTGTTGGGGCCCCCAGGGGTTGGGCCTCTGGAGCTGGGGTTAGGGCCACCAGGGGTTAGGTCCATGGAGCCATGGTTCGGGCGCTCAGAGGTTGGGTCCCTGGAGTTGGTGTTGGGGCCCCAGGGGCTGAGCCCCTGCAGCTAGTGTTGGGGCCCCAGGGGTTAGACCCCTGGAGCTATGGTTCGGGATCTCAGGGGTTGGGCCCCTGGAGCTATGGCTCGGGCGCTCAGGGGTTGGGCCGCTGGAGGTGGTGTTGGGGCCCCTGACCTAATGTCACCCCTTGCTCTCCCATCCCCCACACAGACAGTCCCGACTCCATCACAGTAATGCCCAGACATTTCACGCATGGAGCAACAGTAACACTGTGTGGCCATGCAGGGTAATGCCCAGAGCATTTCCTGCATGGAGCAAGAGTGACACCGTGTGGCCACATAGGGTAGTGCACAGAGCATTTCCCCGCATGGAGCTATGGTTCGGGAGCTCTAGGGTTGGGCCCCTGGAGCTGGTGTTGGGGACCCAGGTTTTAGGCCCGTGGAGCTATGGTTCAGGCACTCAGGGGTTGGACCGCTGGAGCTATGGTTCGGGCGCTCAGGGGTTGGTTCCCTGGAGCTAGGGTCGAGGGCCCCAGGGGTGGGGCCCCTGGAGCTGGTGTTGGGGCCCCAAGGTTTTGAGTTCCTGGAGATTGTGTTGGGACTCGCAGGAGTTGGGCCCCTGGAGCTGGGGTTGGGGCCCCCGGGGGTTAGGCCCCTGGAGCTATGGTTCGGGGGCTCAGGGGTTGGGCCCCTGTAGCTGGTGTTTGGACCCCCAGGGGTTGGGCCCCTGGAGCTAGGGTTCGGGCCCCCGGGGGTTAGGCCCCAGGAGCTATGTTTCGGGCGCTCAGGGATTGAGCCCCTGGAGATGGCTTTGGGGCCCCCAGGGTTTGGGCCCCTGGAGCTGGGATTGGGGCCTCCAGGGGTTAGGCCCCTGGAGCTTTGGTTCGGGCGCTCAGGGGTTGGGCCCCTGGAGCATGTGTTGGGTCCCCAAGGGGTTTTGCCCCTGGAGCTGGTGTTGGGGACCCAGGGGTTAAGCCCCTGGCGCTATGGTTCGGGCGCACAGGGGTTGGGCCCCTGGAGCTATAGTTTGGGCGCTCAGCGGTTGGGCCCCTGGAGCTTGTGTTGGGTCCCCAAGGGGTTTTGCCCCTGGAGCTGGGGTTGGGGCCCTCGGGGGTTAGGCCTCTGCAGCTATGGTTCGGGCGCTCAGGGGTTGGGCCCCTGGAACTGGGGTCGAGGGCCCCAGGGGTTGGGCCCCTGGAGCTGGGGTTGGGGCCCCGTGGGTTACGCCCCTGGAGCTGGGGTTTGGGCCCCCAGGGGTTAGGCCCCTGGAGCTATGGTTCGGGAGCTCAGGGGTTTGGCCCCTGGAGCTGGTGTTTTGGCCCCCAGGGGTTGGGCCCCTGGAACTATGGTTCAGGCGCTCTGGGGTTGGGCCCCTGGAGCTGTTGTTGGGGCTCCCAGGGATTGGGCTCTTGGAGCTGGTGTTGGGGCCCCCAGGGGTTGGGCCCCTGGAGCTGTGGTTGGGGCCACCAGGGGTTAGGTCCATGGAGCTATGGTTCGGGAGCTCTGGGGTTGGGCCCCTGGAGCTGGTGTTGGGGCCCCCAGGGGTTGGGCCCCTGGAACTATGGTTCGGGCTCTCTGGGGTTGGGCCCCTGGAGCTGGTGTTGGGGCTCCCAAGGCTTCGGCTCTTGGAGCTGGTGTTGGGGTCCCCAGGGGTTGGGCTCCTGTAGCCGGGGTTGGGGCCCCCGGGGGTTAGACCCCTGGAGCTATGGTTCGGGCGCTCAGGGGTTGGACCCCTGGAGCTGGTGTTGGCGCATCCAGGGGTTGGGCCCGTGGAGCTGGTGTTGGGGCCCTCAGGGGTTGGGCCCCTGGAGCTGGGATTGGGGCTCCCAGGGGTTGGGCTCCTGGAGCTGTTGTTGGGGCCCCCAGGGGTTGGGCCCCTGGAGCTGTGGTTGGGGCCCCCGGGGGTTAGGCCCCTGGAGCTATGGTTCGGGCGCTCAGGGGTTGGGCCCCTGTAGCTGGTGTTTGGACCCCCAGGGGTTGGGCCCCTGGAGCTGGGGTTGGGGCCCCCGGGGGTTAGGCCCCTGGAGCTATGGTTCAGGCGCTCAGGGATTGAGCCCCTGGAGCTGGTTTTGGGGCCCCCAGGGGTTGGGCCCCTGGAGCTGGGATTGGGGCTTCCAGGGGTTGGGCTCCTGGAGCTGGTGTTGGGGCCTCCAGGGGTTAGGCCCCTGGAGGTATTGTTCGGGCGCTCAGGGGTTGGGACCCTGGAGCTGGTGTTGGGGCCCCCAGGAGTTGGGCCCCTGGAGCTGGTTTTGGGGCCCCAGGGGTTAGGCCCCTTGAGCTAAGGCTCGGGCGCTCAGGGGTTGGGCCGCTGGAGTTGGTGTTGCGGCCACCAGGGGTTGGGCCCCTGGAGCTGGGGTTGGGGCCCTCGGGGGTTAGGCCCCTGCGGGTATGGTTCGGGGGCTCAGGGATTGGGCCCCTGGAGCTGGTTTTGGGGCCTCCAGTGGTTGGGACCCTGGAGCTGGGGTTGGGGCCTTCAGGGGTTAGGCCCCTGGATCTTTGGTTCGGCCGCTCATGGGTTGGGCCCCTGGAGCTGGTGTTGGGAACCCAGGGGTTAGGCCCCTGGAGCTACGGTTCAGGCGCTCAGGGGTTGGGTCCCTGGAGCTATGGTTCGGGCGCTCAGGGGTTGGGCCCCTGGAGCTGGGGTGGAGGGCCCCAGGGGTTGGGCCGCTGCAGCTGGTGTTGGGTTCCCCAGGGATTGGGCCCCTGGAGCTATGTTTTGGGCGATCTGGGGTTGGTTCCCTGGAGCTAGTTTCGAGAGCCCCAGGGGTGGGGCCCCTGGAGCTGGTGTTGGGGCCCCAAGGTTTTGAGTTCCTGGAGATTGTGTTGGGGCTCACAGGGGTTGGGCCCCTGGAGCTGTGGTTGGGGCCCCCAGGGTTTAGGCGCCTGGAGCTATGGTTCGGGCGCTGTGGGGTTGGGCCCCTGGAGCTGGTGTTGGGGCCCCCAGGCTTTCAGTTCCTGGAGATTGTGTTGGGGCTCTCAGGGTTTGGGCCCCTGGAGCTGTGGTTGGGGCCCCCAGGGGTTAGGCCCCCTGGAGCTATGGTTCGGGCGCTCAGGGGTTGGGCCCCTGGAGCTGGTGTTGGGGCCCCCAGGGGTTGGGCCCCTGGAGGTGGGGTTTGGGCCCCCAGGAGTTAGGCCCCTAGAGCTATGGTTCGGGCGCTCATGGGTTGGGCCCCTGGAGCTGGTGTTGGGGCCCCAAGGGGTTGGGCCCCTGGAGCTGGTGAGGTGCCCCAGGGGTTAGGCACCTGGAGCTATGGTTCGGACGCTAAGGGGTTGGGCCCCTGGAGCTGGGGTCCAGCGCACCAGGGGTTGGGCCCCTGGAGCTGGGGTTGGGGCCCCGGGGGTTACGCCCCTGGAGCTGGGGTTGGGGCCCCCAGGGGTTAGGCCCCTGGAGCTATGGTTCGGGCCCTCAGGGGTTTGGCCCCTGGAGCTGGTGTTGGGGCCCCCAGGGGTCGGGCCCCTGGAACTATGGTTCGGGCTCTCTGGGGTTGGGCCCCTGGAGCTGGTGTTGTTGCTCCCAGGGCTTGGGCTCTTGGTGCTGGTGTTGGGGTCCCCAGGCTTTGGGCCCCTGTAGCTGGGGTTGGGGCCCCCGGGGGTTAGACCCTTGGAGCTATGGTTCCGGCGCTCAGGGGTTGGACCCCTGGAGCTGGTGTTGGGGCATCCAGGGGTTGGGCCCCTGGAGCTGGGGTTGGGGCCCCCGGGGGTTAGGCCCCTGGAGCTATGGTTCGTTCGCTCAGGGGTTGGGCCCCTGGAGCTGGGGTTGGGGCCATCGGGGGTTAGGCCTCTGCAGCTATGGTTCGGGCGATCAGGGGTTGGGCCCCTGGAACTGGGGTCGAGGGCCCCAGGGGTTGGGCCCCTGGAGCTGGGGTTGGGGCCCCGTGGATTACGCCCCTGGAGCTGGGGTTGGGGACCCCAGGGGTTAGGCCCCTGGAGCTATGGTTCGGGAGCTCAGGGGTTTGGCCCCTGGAGCTGGTGTTGGGGCCCCCAGGGGTTGGGCCCCTGGAGCTGGGGTTGGGGCCACCAGGGGTTAGGTCCATGGAGCTATGGTTCGGGCGCTCAGGGGTTGGGCCCCTGGAGCTGGTTTTGGGGTCCCCAGGGGTTATTACCCTGGAGCTGGGGTTGGGGCCCACAGGATTTACGCCCCTGGAGCTATGGTTCGGGCTCTCAGGGGTTGGGCCCCTGGAGCTATGGTTCGGGCGCTCAGGGGTTGGGCCGCTGGAGCTGGTGTTGGGGCCCCTGACCTAATGTCACCCCTTGCTCTCCCATCCCCCACACAGACAGTCCCGACTCCATCACAGTAATGCCCAGATATTTCACGCATGGAGCAACAGTAACACTGTGTGGCCATGCAGGGTAATACCCAGAGCATTTCCTCCATGGAGCAAGAGTGACACCGTGTGGCCACATAGGGTAGTGCACAGAGCATTTCCCCGCATGGAGCTATGGTTCGGGAGCTCTGGGGTTGGGCCCCTGGAGCTGGTGTTGGGGCCCCCAGGGGTTGGGCCCCTGGAACTATGGTTCGGGCTCTCTGGGGTTGGGCCCCTGGAGCTGGTGTTGGGGCTCCCAAGGCTTGGGCTCTTGGAGCTGGTGTTGGGGTCCCCAGGGGTTGGGCCCCTGTAGCCGGGGTTGGGGCCCCCAGGGGTTAGACCCCTGGAGCTATGGTTCGGGCGCTCAGGGGTTGGACCCCTGGAGCTGGTGTTGGGGTCCCCAGGGGTTGGGCCCCTGTAACTGGGGTTGGGGCCCCCGGGGGTTAGACCCCTGGAGCTATGGTTCGGGCGCTCAGGGGTTGGACCCCTGGAGCTGGTGTTGGCGCATCCAGGGGTTGGGCCCCTGGAGCTGGGGTTGGGGCCCCCGGGGGTTAGGCCCCTGGAGCTATAGTTCGTTCGCTCAGGGGTTGGGCCCCTGGAGCTGGTGTTGGGGCCCTCAGGGGTTGGGCCCCTGGAGCTGGGATTGGGGTTCCCAGGGTTTGGGCTCCTGGAGCTGGTGTTGAGGCCCCCAGGGGTTGGGCCCCTGGAGCTGTGGTTGGGGCCCCCGGGGGTTAGGCCCCTGGAGCTATGGTTCGGGCGCTCAGGGGTTGGGCCCCTGTAGCTGGTGTTTGGACCCCCAGGGGTTGGGCCCCTGGAGCTGGGGTTGGGGCCCCCGGGGGTTAGGCCCCTGGAGCTATGGTTCAGGCGCTCAGGGATTGAGCCCCTGGAGCTGGTTTTGGGGCCCCCAGGGGTTGGGTCCCTGGAGCTGGGATTGGGGCTCCCAGGGGTTGGGCTCCTGGAGCTGTTGTTGGGGCCTCCAGGGGTTAGGCCCCTGGAGGTATTGTTCGGGCGCTCAGGGGTTGGGCCCTTGGAGCTAGTGTTGGGGCCCCCAGGGATTAGGCCCCTGGAGCTAAGGTTCGGGCGCTCAGGGGTTGGGACCCTGGAGCTGGTGTTGGGGACCGGAGGAGTTGGGCCCCTGGAGCTGGTGTTGGGGCCACAGGGGTTAGGCCCCTTTAGCTAAGGCTCGGGCGCTCAGTGGTTGGGCCGCTGGAGTTGGTGTTGCGGCCACCAGGGGTTGGGCCCCTGGAGCTATGGTTTGTGCACTCTGGGGTTGGGCCCCTGGAGCTGGTGTTGGGACTCCCAGGGGTTGGGCCCCTGGAGCTGGTGTTGGGGCCCCAGGGGTTAAGCCCCTTGCGCTATGGTTCGGGTGCTCAGGGGTTGGGCCCTTGGAGCTGGCGTGCGGGCCCCCAGGGAATAGGCCCCTAGAGCTATGGTTTGGGCACTCTGGGGTTGGGCCCCTGGAGCTGGTGTTGGGGCTCCCAGGGGTTGGGCCCCTGGAGCTGGTGTTGGGGCCCTCAGGGATTAATCCCCTTGAGGTATGGTTCTGGCGCTCAGGGATTGGGCCCCTGGAGCTGGTTTTGGGGCCCCCAGGGGTTGGGCTCCTGGAGCAGGTGTTGGGGCCCCCAGGGGTTTGGCCCCTGGAGCTGGTGTTGGGGCCCCCAGGGGATGGGCCCCTGGAACTATGGTTCAGGCGCTCTGGGGTTGGGCCCCTCTAGCTGGTGTTGGGGCTCCCAGGGGTTGGGCCCCTGGAGCTGGGGTTGGGGCCACCAGGGGTTAGATCCATGGAGCTATGGTTCGGGCGCTCAGGGGTTGGGTCCCTGGAGTTGGTGTTGGGGCCCCAGGGGCTGGGCCCCTGCAGCTAGTGTTGGGGCCCCAGGGGTTAGACCCCTGGAGCTATGGCTCGGGCGCTCAGGGTTTGGGCCCCTGGAGCTGGTGGTGGGGTCCCCAGGGGTTGGGCCCCTGGAGCTGGGGTTGGGGCCCACAGGATTTAGGCCCCTGGAGCTATGGTTCCGGCTCTCAGGGGTTGGGCCCCTGGAGCTATGGCTCGGGCGCTCAGGGGTTGGGCCGCTGGAGCTGGTGTTGGGGCCCCTGACCTAATGTCACCCCTTGCTCTCCCATCCCCCACACAGACAGTCCCGACTCCATCACAGTAATGCCCAGACATTTCACGCATGGAGCAACAGTAACACTGTGTGGCCATGCAGGGTAATGCCCAGAGCATTTCCTGCATGGAGCAAGAGTAACACCGTGTGGCCACATAGGGTATTGCACAGAGCATTTCCCCGCATGGAGCTATGGTTTGGGAGCTCTGGGGTTGGGCCCCTGTAGCTGGAGTGCGGGCCCCCAGGGAATAGGCCCCTAGAGCTATGGTTTGGACACTCTGGGGTTGGGCCCCTGGAGCTGGTGTTGGGGCTCCCAGGGGTTGGGCCCCTGGAGCTGGTGTTGGGGCCCTCAGGGATTAGGCCCCTGGAGCTATGGTTCTGGCGCTCAGGGATTGGGCCCCTGGAGCTGGTTTTGGGGCCCCCAGGGGTTGGGCTCCTGGAGCAGGTGTTGGGGCCCCCAGGGGTTTGGCCCCTGGAGCTGGTGTTGGGGCCCCCAGGGGATGGGCCCCTGGAACTATGGTTCAGGCGCTCTGGGGTTGGGCCCCTGGAGCTGGTGTTGGGGCTCCCAGGGGTTGGGTCCCTGGAGTTGGTGTTGTGGCCCCAGGGACTGGGCCCCTGCAGCTTGTGTTGGGGCCCCTGGGGTTAGACCCCTGGAGCTATGGTTCGGGCGCTCAGGGTTTGGGCCCCTGGAGCTTGTGTTGGGTCCCCAAGGGATTTTGCCAATGGAGCTGGTGTTGGGGACCCAGGGGTTAGGCCCCTGGAGCTATGGTTTGGGCGCACAGGGGTTGGGCCCCTGGAGCTATAGTTCGGGCGCTCAGCGGTTGGGCCCCTGGAGCTGGGGTGGAGGGCCCCAGGGGTTGGGCCCCTGGAGCTAGTGTTGGTGCCGCCAGGGATTGGGCCCCTGGAGCTATGTTTCGGGCGCTCTGGGGTTGGGCCCCTGGTGCTAGTGTTGGGGCCCCCAGGGGTTGGGCCCCTGGAGCTGGTGTTGGGGCCCACAGGGGTTGGGCCCCTGGAGCTGGTGTTGGGGCCCCCAGGGGTTAGGCCTCTGGAGCTATGGTTCCTGCGCTCAGGGGTTGGGCCCCTGGAGCAGGTGTTGGGGCCCACAGGGGTTCGGACCCTGGAGCTGGGGTTGGGGCCCCCAGGGGTTAGGCCCCTGGAGCTATGGTTTGGGCTCTCAGGGGTTGGGCCCCTGGAGCTGGGGTTGGGGCCCCGGGGGTTACGCCCCTGGAGCTGGGGTTGGGCCTCTGGAGCTGGTGAAGGGCCCCAGGGGTTAGGCCCCTGGAGCTATGGTTCGGACGCTCAGGGGTTGGGCGCCTGGAGCTGGGGTCGAGGGCCCCAGGGGTTGGGCCCCTGGAGCTGGGGTTGGGGCCCCGGGGGTTACGCCCCTGGAGCTGGGGTTGGGGCCCCCAGGGGTTAGGCCCCTGGAACTATGGTTCGGGCGCTCAGGGGTTGGGCCCCTGGAGCTGGTGTTGGGGCCCCCAGGGGTTGGGCCCCTGGAACTATGGTTCGGGCTCTCTGGGGTTGGACCCCTGGAGCTGGTGTTGGTGCTCCCAGGGGTTGGGCTCTTGGAGCTGGTTTTGGGGTCCCCAGGGGTTGGGCCCCTGTAGCTGGGGTTGGGGCCCCCGGGGGTTAGACCCAGGGAGCTATGGTTCGGGCGCTCAGGGGTTGGACCCCTGGAGCTGGTGTTGGGGCATCCAGGGGTTGGGCCCCTGGAGCTGGGGTTGGGGCCCCCAGGGGTTGGGCCCCTGGAGCTATGGTTAGGGCGCTCCGGGGTTCGGCCCCTGGAACTTGTGTTGGGGCCCGCAGGGGTTGGGCCCCTGGAGCTGGTGTTGGGGCCCCCAGGGGTTGGGCCCCTGAAGCTGGTGTTGGGGCCCCCAGGGGTTGGGCCCCTGGAGCTGGTGTTGGGGCCCCCGGGGGTTAGGCCTCTGGAGCTATGTTTCCGGCGCTCAGGGGTTGGGCCCCTGGAGCTGGTGTTGGGGCCCACAGAGGTTCGGACCCTGGAGCTGGGGTTGGGGTCCCCACGGGTTAGGCCCCTGGAGCTATGGTTTGGGCTCTCAGGGGTTGGGCCCCTGGAGCTGGTGTTGGGACTCCCAGGGATTGGGCTCTTGGAGCTGGTGTTGGGGCCCCCAGGATTCGGGCCCCTGGAGCTGGGGTAGGGGCCACCAGGGGTTAGGTCCATGGAGCTATGGTTCGGGCGCTCAGGGGTTGGGCCGCTGGAGCTGGTGTTGGGGCCCCTGACCTAATGTCACCCCTTGCTCTCCCATCCCCGACAGAGACAGTCCCGACTCCATCACAGTAATGCCCAGACATTTCACGCATGGAGCAACAGTAACACTGTGTGGCCATGCAGGGTAATACCCTGATCATTTCCTGCATGGAGCAAGAGTGACACCTTGTGGCCACATAGGGTAGTGCACAGAGCATTTCCGGCATGGAGCTATGGTTCGGGAGCTCTGGGGTTGGACCCCTGTAGCTGGTGTTGGGACTCCCAGGGGTTGGGCCCCTGGAGCTGGGGTTCGGGCCCCCGGGGGTTAGGCCCCTGGAGCTGGGGTTGGGGCCCCCAGGGGTTAGGAACCTGGAGCTATGGTTCGGGCGCTCAGGGGTTTGGCCCCTGTAGCTGGTGTTGGGGCCCCCTGTGGTTGGGCCCCTGGAACTATGGTTCAGGCGCTCTGGGGTTGGGCCCCTGGAGCTGGTGTTGGGGCTCCCAGGGATTGGTCTCTTGGAGCTGGTGTTGGGGCCCCCAGGGGTTAGGCCCCTGGAGCTATGGTTCGGGCGCTCAGGGGTTGGGCCGCTGGAGCTGGTGTTGGGACTCCCAGGGGTTGGGCCCCTGGAGCTGGGGTTCGGGCCCCCGGGGGTTAGGCCCCTGGAGCTATGGTTCGGGCACTCAGGGGTTGGGCCCCTGAAACTGGTGTTGGGGCCCCCAGGGGTTGGGCCCCTGGAGCTGTGGTTGGGGCCCCCGGGGGTTAGGATAATGGAGCTATGGTTCGGGCGCTCAGGGGTTGGGCCCCTGTAGCTGGTGTTTGGACCCCCAGGGGTTGGGCCCCTGGAGCTGGGGTTCGGGCCCCCGGGGGTTAGGCCCCTGGAGCTATGGTTCGGGTGCTCACGGATTGAGCCCCTGGAGCTGGTTTTGGGGCCCCCAGGGGTTGGGCCCCTGGAGCTGGTGTTGGGGCCCCCAGGGGTTGGGCCCCTGGAACTATGGTTCGGGCTCTCTGGGGTTGGGCCCCTGGAGCTGGTGTTGGGGCTCCCAAGGCTTGGGCTCTTGGAGCTGGTGTTGGGGTCCCCAGCGGTTGGGCCCCTGTAGCTGGGGTTGGGGCCCCGGGGGTTAGACCCCTGGAGCTATGGTTCGGGCGCTCAGGGGTTGGACCCCTGGAGCTGGTGTTCTGGCATCCAGGGGTTGGGCCCCTGGAGCTGGGGTTGGGGCCCCCGGGGGTTAGGCTCCTGGAGCTATGGTTCGTTCGCTCAGGGGTTGGGCCCCTGGAGCTGGTGTTGGGGCCCTCAGGGATTAGGCCCCTGGAGCTATGGTTCTGGCGCTCAGGGATTGGGCCCTTGGAGCTGGTTTCGGGGCCCCCAGGGGTTGGGCTCCTGGAGCAGGTGTTGGGGCCCCCAGGGGTTGGGCCCCTGGAGCTGTGGTTGGGGCCCCCGGGGGTTAGGATCCTGGAGCTATGGTTCGGGCGCTCAGGGGTTGGGCCCCTGTAGCTGGTGTTTGGACCCCCAGGGGTTGGGCCCCTGGAGCTGGGGTTCGGGCCCCCGGGGGTTAGGCCCCTGGAGCTATGGTTCGGGCGCTCACGGATTGAGCCCCTGGAGCTGGTTTTGGGGCCCCCAGGGGTTGAGCCCCTGGAGCTGGGATTGGGGCTCCCAGGGGTTGGGCTCCTGGAGCTGGTGTTGGGGCCTCCAGGGGTTAGGCCCCTGGAGGTATTGTTCGGGTGCTCAGGGGTTGGGCCCTTGGAGCTGGTGTTGGGGCCCCCAGGGATTAGGCCCCTGGAGCTAAGGTTCGGGCGCTCAGGGGTTGGGACCCTGGAGCTGGTGTTGGGGACCCCAGGAGTTGGGCCCCTGGAGCTGGTGTTGGGGCCCCAGGGGTTAGGACCCTTGAGCTAAGGCTCGGGCGCTCAGGGGTTGGGCCGCTGGAGTTGGTGTTGCGGCCACCAGGGGTTTGGCCCCTGGAGCAATGGTTCGGGCACTCAGGGGTTGGGCCCCTGAAACTGGTGTTGGGGCCCCCAGGGGTTGGGCCCCTGGAGCTAGGGTTGGGGCCATCGGGGGTTAGGCCCCTGCGGCTATGGTTCGGGGGCTCAGGGATTGGGCCCCTGGAGCTGGTTTTGGGGCCTCCAGTGGTTGGGACCCTCGAGCTGTGGTTGGGGCCTCCAGGGGTTAGGCCCCTGGATCTTTGGTTCGGCCGCTCATGGGTTGGGCCCCTGGAGCTGGTGTTGGGGACCCAGGGGTTAGGCCCCTGGAGCTATGGTTCAGGCGCTCAGGGGTTGGGCCCCTGGAGCTATGGTTCGGGCGCTCAGGGGTTGGGCCCCTGGAGCTGGGGTGGAGGGCCCCAGGGGTTGGGCCCCTGGAGCTGGTGTTGGGGCCCCCAGGGATTGGGCCCCTGGAGGTATGTTTCGGGCGCTCTGGGGTTGGGCCCCTGGAGCTGGTGTTGGGGCCCCAGGGGTTAAGCCCCTTGCGCTATGGTTCGGGCGCTCAGGGGTTGGGCCCTTGGATCTAGCGTGCGGGCCCCCAGGGAATAGGCCCCTAGAGCTATGGTTTGGGCACTCTGGGGTTGGGCCCCTAGAGCTGGTGTTGGGGCTCCCAGGGGTTGGGCCCCTGGAGCTGGTGTTTTGGCCCTCAGGGATTAGGCCCCTGGAGCTATGGTTCTGGCGCTCAGGGATTGGGCCCCTGGAGCTGGTTTTGGGGCCCCAAGGGGTTCGGCTCCTGGAGCAGGTGTTGGGGCCCCCAGGGGTTTGGCCCCTGGAACTATGGTTCAGGCGCTCTGGGGTTGGGCCCCTAGAGCTGGTGTTGGGGCCCCCAGGGGTTGGGCCCCTGGAGCTGGGGTTGGGGCCACCAGGGTTTAGGTCCATGGAGATATGGTTCGGGCGCTCAGGGGTTGGGTCCCTGGAGTTGGTGTTGGGGCCCCAGAGGCTGGGCCCCTGCATCTAGTGTTGGGGCCCCAGGGGTTAGACCCCTGGAGCTATGGTTCGGGGGCTTCAGGGTTTGGGCCCCTGGAGCTGGTGCTGGGGCCCCCAGGGGTTGGGCCCCTGGAGCTGGGGTTGGGGCCTACAGGATTTAGGCCCCTGGAGCTATGGTTCGTGCGCTCAGGGATTGAGCCCCTGGAGCTGGTTTTGGGGCCCCCAGGGGTTGGGCCCCTGGAGCTGGGATTGGGGCCTCCAGGGGTTAGGCCCCTGGAGCTTTGGTTCGGGCGCTCAGGGGTTGGGCCCCTGGAGCTTGTGTTGTGTCCCCAATGGTTTTTGCCCCTGAAGCTGGTGTTGGGGACCCAGGGGTTAGGCCCCTGGAGCTATGGTTCGGGCGCACAGGGGTTGGGCCCCTGGAGCTGGTGTTGGGGCCCACAGGGGTTCGGACCTTGGAGCTGGGGTTGGGGCCCCCGGGGGTTAGGCCCCTGGAGCTATGGTTTGGGCGCTCAGGGGTTGGGCCTCTGGAGCTGGTGTTGGGGCCCCCAGGGGTTGAGCCCCTAGAGCTATGGTTAGGGCGCTCAGGGGTTGGGCCGCTGGAGCTGGTGTTGGGGCCCCTGACCTAATGTCACCCCTTGCTCTTCCATCCCCCACACAGACAGTCCCGACTCCATCACAGTAATGCCCAGACATTTCACGCATGGAGCAACAGTAACACTGTGTGGCCATGCAGGGTAATGCCCAGAGCATTTCCTGCATGGAGCAAGAGTGACACCGTGTGGCCACATAGGGTAGTGCACAGAGCATTTCCCCGCATGGAGCTGTGGTTCGGGAGCTCTGGGGTTGGGCCCCTGTAGCTGGTGTTGGGAGTCCCAGGGGTTGGGCCCCGGGAGCTGGTGTTGGGGCCCCAGGGGTTAAGCCCATGGCTCTATGGTTCGGGCGCTCACGGGTTGGGCCCTTGGAGCTGGCGTGCGGGCCCCCAGGGAATAGGCCCCTAGAGCTATGGTTTGGGCACTCTGGGGTTGGGCCCCTGGAGCTGGTGTTGGGGCTCCCAGGGGTTGGGCTCCTGGAGCTGTTGTTGGGGCCTCCAGTGGTGAGGCCCCTGGAGGTATTGTTCGGGCGCTCAGGGGTTGGGCATTTGGAGCTGGTGTTGGGACTCCCAGGGGTTGGGCCCCTGGAGCTCGTGTTGGGGCCCCAGGGGATAAGCCCCTGGCGCTATGGTTCGGGCGCTCAGGGGTTGGGCCCTTGGAGCTGGCGTCCGGGACCCCAGGGAATAGACCCCTAGAGCTATGGTTTGGGCACTCTGGGGATGGGCCCCTGGAGCTGGTGTTGGGGCTCCCAGGGGTTAGGCTCCTGGAGCTGGTGTTGGGGCCCCAGGGGTTAGGCCCCTTGAGCTAAGGCTCGGGCGCTCAGGGGTTGGGCCGCTGGAGTTGGTGTTGCGGCCACCAGGGGTTGGGCCCCTGGAGCTATGGTTAGGGCGCTCCGGGGTTGGGCCGCTGGAACTTGTGTTGGGACCCCCAGGGGTTGGGCTCCTTGAGCTGGTGTTGGGGCCCCCAGGGGTTGGGCCCCTGGAGCTGTGGTTGGGGCCCTCGGGGGTTAGGCCCCTGGAGCTGTGGTTCGGGCACTCAGGGGTTGGGCCCCTGAAACTGGTGTTGGGGCCCCCAGGGGTTGGGCCCCTGGAGCTGGGGTTGGGGCCCTCGGGGGTTAGGCCCCTGCAGCTATGGTTCGGGGATTCAGGGATTGGGCCCCTGAAGCTGGTTTTGGGGCCTCCAGTGGTTGGGACCCTGGAGCTGGGGTTGGGGCCTCCAGGGGTTAGGCCCCTGGATCTTTTGTTCGGCCGCTCATGGGTTGGGCCCCTGGAGCTGGTGTTGGGGCCCCAAGGGGTTGGGTCCCTGGAGCTGGTGTTGGGGCCCCAGGGGTTAGGCCCCTGGAGCTATCGTTCAGGCGCTCAGGGGTTGGGCTCCTGGAGCTATAGTTCGGGCGCTCAGGGGTTGGGCCCCGGGAGCTGGGGTGGAGGGCCCCAGGGGTTGGGCTCCTGGAGCTGGTGTTGGGGCCCCCAGGGATTGGGCCCCTGGAGCTATGTTTCGGGCGCTCTGTGGTTGGGCCCCTGGAGCTGGTGTTGGGGACCCAGGTTTTAGGCCCGTGGAGCTATGGTTCAGGCACTCAGGGGTTGGACTCCTGGAGCTATGGTTCGGGCGCTCAGGGGTTGGTTTCCTGGAGCTAGGGTCGAGGGCCCTAGGGGTGGGGCCCCTGGAGCTGGTGTTGGGGCCCCCAGGTTTTGTGTTCCTGGAGATTGTGTTGGGGCTCGCAGGGGTTGGGCCCCTGGAGCTGTGGTTGGGGCCCCCAGGGGTTAGGCCCCTGGAGCTATGGTTTGGGCGCTCAGGGGTTGGGCCCCTGGAGCTGGTGTTGGGGCCCCCAGGGGTTGGGCCCCTGGAGGTGGGGTTTGGGCCCCCAGGAGTTAGGCCCCTAGAGCTATGGTTCGGGCGCTCATTGGTTGGGCCCCTGGAGCTGGTGTTGGGGCCCCTAGGGGTTGGGCTTCTGGAGCTGGTGTTGGGGCCCCCAGGGGTTGGGCCCCTGGAGCTGTGGTTGGGGCCCTCGGGGGTTAGGCCCCTGGAGCTGTGGTTCGGGCACTCAGGGGTTGGGCCCCTGAAACTGGTGTTGGGGCCCCCAGGGGTTGGGCCCCTGGAGCTGGGGTTGGGGCCCTCGGGGGTTAGGCCCCTGCAGCTATGGTTCGGGGGCTCAGGGATTGGGCCCCTTGATCTGGTTTTGGGGCCTCCAGTGGTTGGGACCCTGGAGCTGGGGTTGGGGCCTCCAGGGGTTAGGCCCCTGGATCTTTTGTTCGGCCGCTCATGGGTTGGGCCCCTGGAGCTGGTGTTGGGGCCCCAAGGGGTTGGTCCCCTGGAGCTGGTGAGGGGCCCCAGGGGTTAGGCCCCTGGAGCTATGCTTCGGGCGCTCAGGGGTTGGGCCCCTGGAGCTGGGGTCGAGGGCCCCAGGGGTTGGGCCCCTGGAGCTGGGGTTGGGGTCCCGGGGGTTACGCCCCTGGAGCTGGGGTTGCGCCCCTGGAGCTGGTGAGGGGCCCCAGGGTTTAGGCCCCTGGAGCTATGGTTCGAACGCTCAGGGGTTGGGCCCCTGGAGCTGGGGTCATGGGCCCCAGGGGTTGGGCCCCTGGAGCTGGGGTTGGGGCCCCGGGGGTTACGCCCCTGGAGCTGGGGTTGCGCCCCTGGAGCTGGTGAGGGGCCCCAGGGTTTAGGCCCCTGGAGCTATTGTTCGAACGCTCAGGGGTTGGGCCCATGGAGCTGGGGTCGAGGGCCCCAGGGGTTGGGCCCCTGGAGCTGGGGTTGGGGTCCCGGGGGTTACGCCCCTGGAGCTGGGGTTGCGCCCCTGGAGCTGGTGAGGGGCCCCAGGGTTTAGGCCCCTGGAGCTATGGTTCGAACGCTCAGGGGTTGGGCCCCTGGAGCTGGGGTCATGGGCCCCAGGGGTTGGGCCCCTGGAGCTGGGGTTGGGGCCCCGGGGGTTACGCCCCTGGAGCTGGGGTTGGGGCCCCCAGGGGTTAGGCCCCTGGAGCTATCGTTCAGGCGCTCAGGGGTTGGGCCCCTGGAGCTATAGTTCGGGCGCTCAGGGGTTGGGCCCCTGGAGCTGGGGTGGAGGGCCCCAGGGGTTGGGCCCCTGGAGCTGGTGTTGGGGCCCCCAGGGATTGGGCCCCTGGAGCTATGTTTCGGGCGCTCTGTGGTTGGGCCCCTGGAGCTGGTGTTGGGGACCCAGGTTTTAGGCCCGTGGAGCTATGGTTCAGGCACTCAGGGGTTGGACTCCTGGAGCTATGGTTCGGGCGCTCAGGGGTTGGTTTCCTGGAGCTAGGGTCGAGGGCCCCAGGGGTGGGGCCCCTGGAGCTGGTGTTGGGGCCCCCAGGTTTTGTGTTCCTGGAGATTGTGTTGGGGCTCGCAGGGGTTGGGCCCCTGGAGCTGTGGTTGGGGCCCCCAGGGGTTAGGCCCCTGGAGCTATGGTTTGGGTGCTCAGGGGTTGGGCCCCTGGAGCTGGTGTTGGGGCCCCCAGGGGTTGGGCCCTTGGAGGTGGGGTTTGGGCCCCCAGGAGTTAGGCCCCTAGAGCTCTGGTTCGGGCGCTCATTGGTAGGGCCTCTGGAGCTGGTGTTGGGGCCCCAATGGGTTGGTCCCCTGGAGCTGGTGAGGGGCCCCAGGGGTTAGGCCCCTGGAGCTATGCTTCGGGCGCTCAGGGGTTGGGCCCCTGGAGCTGGGGTCGAGGGCCCCAGGGGTTGGGCCCCTGGAGCTGGGGTTGGGGTCCCGGGGGTTACGCCCCTGGAGCTGGGGTTGCGCCCCTGGAGCTGGTGAGGGGCCCCAGGGTTTAGGCCCCTGGAGCTATGGTTCGAACGCTCAGGGGTTGGGCCCCTGGAGCTGGGGTCATGGGCCCCAGGGGTTGGGCCCCTGGAGCTGGGGTTGGGGCCCCGGGGGTTACGCCCCTGGAGCTGGGGTTGGGGCCCCCAGGGGTTAGGCCCCTGGAGCTATGGTTCGGGCGCTCAGGGTTTTGGCCCTTGGAGCTGGTGGTGGGGCCCCCAGGGGTTGGGCCCCTGGAGCTGGGGTTGGGGCCCACAGGATTTAGGCCCCTGGAGCTATGGTTCGGGCTCTCAGGGGTTTGGCCCCTGGAGCTGGTGTTGGGGCCCCAGGGGCTGGGCCCCTGCAGTTAGTGTTCGGGCCCCAGGGGTTGGGCCCCTGGAACTATGGTTCGAGCTCTCTGGGGTTGGGCCCCTGGAGCTGGTGTTGGGGCTCCCAGGGGTTGGGGTCTTGGAGCTGGTGTTGGGGTCCCAAGGGTTTGGGCCCCTGTAGCTGGGGTTGGGTCCCCCGGGGGTTAGACCCCTGGAGCTATGGTTCGGGCGCTCAGGGGTTGGACCCCTGGAGCTGGTGTTGGGGCATCCAGGGGTTATGCCCCTGGAGTTGGGGTCGGGGCCCCCGGGTTTTAGGCCCCTGGAGCTATGGTTCGTTCGCTCAGGGGTTGGGCCCCTGGAGCTGGTGTTGGGGCCCTCAGGGATTAGGCCCCTGGAGCTATGGTTCTGGCGCTCAGGGATTGGGCCCCTGGAGCAGGTGTTGGGTTCCCCAGGGGTTGGGCCCCTGGAGCTGTGGTTCAGGCCCCCGGGGGTTAGGCCCCTGGAGCTATGGTTTGGGCGCTAAGGGGTTGGGCCCCTGTAGCTGGTGTTTGGACCCCCAGGGGTTGGGCCCCTGGAGCTTGGGTTCGGGCGGTCTGGGGTTAGGCTCCTGGAGCTAGTGTTGGGGCCCCTAGGGGTTGGGCTCCTAGAGCTGGTGGTGCCCGCAGGGGTTGGGCCCCTGGAGCTGTGGTTGGGGCCCCCAGGGGTTAGGCCTCTGGAGCTATGGTTCGGGCGCTCAGGGGTTGGGCCCCTGGAGCTGGTTTTGGCTCCCACTGGGTTTCGGACCCTGGAGCTGGGGTTGGGGCCCCCGGGGGTTAGGCCCCTGGAGCTATGGTTTGAGCGCTCAGGGGTTGGGCCCCTGGAGCTGGTGTTGGGGCCGCCAGGGTTTGGGCCCCTGGAGCTATGGTTAGGGCGCTCCGGGGTTCGGCCCCTGGAACTTGTGTTGGGGCCCCCAGGGTTTGGGCCCCTGAAGCTGGTGTAGCGGCCCCCAGGGGTTGGGCCCCTGGAGCTGGAGTTGGGGCCCTCGGGGTTTAGGCCTCTGCAGCTATGGTTCGGGCGCACAGGGGTTGGGCCCCTGGAACTGGGGTCGAGGGCCCCAGGGGTTGGGCCCCTGGAGCTGGGGTTGGGGCCCCGTGGGTTATGCCCCTGGAGCTGGGGTTGGGGCCCTCAGGGGTTAGGCCCCTGGAGCTATGGTTAGGGCGCTCAGGGGTTGGACCCCTGGAGCTGGTGTTGGGGCATCCAGGGGTTGGGCCCCTGGAGCTGGGGTTGGGGCCCCCGGGGGTTAGGCCCCTGGAGCTATGGTTCGTTCGCTCAGGGGTTGGGCCCCTGGAGCTGGTGTTGGGGCCCTCAGGGATTAGGCCCCTGGAGCTATGGTTCTGGCGCTCAGGGATTGGGCCCCTGGAGCTGGTTTTGGGGCCCCCAGGGGTTTGGCTCCTGGAGCAGGTGTTGGGGCCCCCAGGGGTTGGGCCCCTGGAGCTGTGGTTGGGGCCCCCGGGGGTTAGGCCCCTAGAGCTATGGTTCAGGCGCACAGGGGTTGGGCCCCTGGAGCTATAGTTCGTGCGCTCAGCGGTTGGGCCCCTGGAGCTGGGGTGGAGTGCCCCAGGGGTTGGGCCCCTGGAGCTAGTTTTGGGGCCCCCAGGGATTGGGCCCCTGTAGCTATGTTTCGGGCGCTCTGGGGTTGGGCCCCTGGAGCTGGTTTTGGGGCCCACTGGGTTTCGGACCCTGGAGCTGGGGTTGGCGCCCCCGGGGGTTAGGCCTCTGGAGCTATGGTTTGGGCGCTCAGGGGTTGGGCCCCTGGAGCTGGTGTTGGGGCCCCCAGGGGTTGGGCCCCTGGAGCTATGGTTAGGGCGCTCCGGGGTTCGGCCCCTGGAACTTGTGTTGGGGCCCCCAGGGTTTGGGCCCCTTAAGCTGGTGTTGGGGCCCCCAGGGGTTGGGCCCCTGGAGCTGGGGTTGGGTCCCTCGGGGTTTAGGCCTCTGCAGCTATGGTTCGGGCGATCAGGGGTTGGGCCCCTGGAACTGGGGTCGAGGGCCCCAGGGGTTGGGCCCCTGGAGCTGCGGTTGGGGCCCCGTGGGTTACGCCCCTGGAGCTGGGGTTGGGGCCCCCAGGGGTTAGGCCCCTGGAGCTATGGTTCGGGCGCTCAGGAGTTTGGCCCCTGGAGCTGGTGTTGGGTACCCCAGAGGTTGGGCCCCTGGAACTATGGTTCAGGCGCTCTGGGATTGGGCCCCTGGAGCTGGTGTTGTGTCTCCCAGGGATTGGGCTCTTGGAGCTGGTGTTGGGGCCCTCAGGGGTTGGGCTCCTGGAGCTGGGGTTGGAGCCACCAGGGGTTAGGTCCATGGAGCTATGGTTCGGGCGCTCAGGGGTTGGGTCCCTGGAGTTGGTGTTGGGGCCCCAGGGGTGAGCCCCTGCAGCTAGTTTTGGTTCCCCAGGGGTTAGACCCCTGGAGCTATGGTTCCGGCGCTCAGGGTTTGGGGCCCTGGAGCTGGTGGTGGGGCCCCCAGGGGTTGGGCCCCTGGAGCTGGGGTTGGGGCCCACAGGATTTAGGCCCCTGGAGCTATGGTTCGGGCTCTCAGGGGTTGGGCCCCTGGAGCTGGTGTTGGGGCCCCAGACGCTGGACCCCTGCAGCTAGTGTTGGGGCCCCAGGGGTTAGACCCCTGGAGCTATGGTTCGGGCGCTCAGGGGTTGGGCCCCTGGAACTATGGTTCGGGCGCTCAGGGGTTGGGCCCCTGGAGCTGGTGTTGGGGCCCCCAGGGGTTAGGCCCCTGGAGCTATGGTTCGGGCGCTCAGGGGTTGGGCCACTGGAGCTGGTGTTGGGGCCCCTGACCTAATGTCACCCCTTGCACTCCCATCCCCCACACAGACAGTCCCGACTCCATCACAGTAATGCCCAGACATTTCACGCATGGAGCAACAGTAACACTGTGTGGCCATGCAGGGTAATGCCCAGAGCATTTCCTGCATGGAGCAAGAGTGACACCGTGTGGCCATATAGGGTAGTGCACAGAGCATTTCCCCGCATGGAGCTATGGTTCGGGAGCTCTGGGGTTGGGCCCCTGTAGCTGGTGTTGGGACTCCCAGGGGTTGGACCCTGGAGCTGGTGTTGGGGCCCCAGGGGTTAAGCCCCTTGCGCTATGGTTCGGGCGCTCAGGGGTTGGGCACTTGGAGCTGGCGTGCGGGCCCCCAGGGAATAGGCCCCTAGAGCTACGGTTTGGGCACTCTGGGGTTGGGCCCCTGGAGCTGGTTTTGGGGCCCCCAGGGGTTGGGCCCCTGGAGCTGTGGTTGGGGCCCCCGGGGGTTAGGCCCCTGGAGCTATGGTTCGGGCGCTCAGGGGTTGGGCCCCTGTAGCTGGTGTTTGGACCCCCAGGGGTTGGATCCCTGGAGCTGGGGTTCGGGCCCCCGGGGGTTAGGCCCCTGGAGCTATGGTTCGGGCGCTCAGGGATTGAGCCCCTGGAGATGGTTTTGGGGCCCCCAGGGGTTGGGCCTCTGCAGATAGGAATTGGGGCCTCCAGGGGTTAGGCCCCTGGAGCTTTGGTTCGGGCGCTCAGGGGTTGGGCCCCTGGAGCTTGTGTTGGGTCCCCAAGGGGTTTTGCCCCTGGAGCTGGTGTTGGGGACCCAGGGGTTGGGCCCCTGGAGCTGGGATTGGGGCCTCCAGGGGTTAGGCCCCTGGAGCTTTGGTTCGGGCGCTCAGGGGTTGGGCCCCTGGAGCTTGTGTTGGGTCCCCAAGGGTTTTTGCCCCTGAAGCTGGTGTTGGGGACCCAGGGGTTAGGCCCCTGGAGCTATGGTTCGGGCGCACAGGGATTGGGCCCCTGGAGCTATAGTTCGGGCGCTCAGCGGTTGGGCCCCTGGAGCTGGGGTGGAGGGCCCCAGGGGTTGGCCCCCTGGAGCTAGTGTTGGGGCCCCCAGGGATTGGGCCCCTGGAGCAATGTTTCGGGCGCTCTGGGGTTGGGCCCCTGGAGCTTGTTTTGGGGCCCCTAGGGGTTGGGCTCCTGGAGCTGGTGGTGCCCGCAGGGGTTGGGCCCCTGGAGCTGTGGTTGGGGCCCCCAGGGGTTAGGCCTCTGGAGCTATGGTTCGGGCGCTCAGGGGTTTGGCCCCTGGAGCTGGTGTTGGGGCCCACAGGGGTTCGGAACCTGGAGCTGGGGTTGGGGCCCCCGGGGGTTAGGCCCCTGGAGCTATGGTTTGGGCACTCAGGGGTTGGGCCTCTGGAGCTGGTGTTGGGGCCCCCAGGGGTTGGGCCCCTGGAGCTATGGTTAGGGCGCTCCGGGGTTCGGCCCCTGGAACTTGTGTTGGGGCCCCCAGGGGTTGGGCTACTGGAGCTCGTGTTGGGCCCCCAGGGGTTGGGCCCCTGAAGCTGGTGTTGGGGCCCCCAGGGGTTGGGCCCCTGGAGCTGGGGTTGGGGCCCTCGGGGGTTAGGCCTCTGCAGCTATGGTTCGGGCGCTCAGGGGTTGGGCCCCTGGAACTGGGGTCGAGGGCCCCAGGGGTTGGGCCCCTGGAGCTGGGGTTGGGGCCCCAGGGGTTAGACCCCTGTAGCTATGGTTCGGGCGCTCAGGGTTTGGGCCCCTGGAGCTGGTGGTGGGGCCTCCAGGGGTTGGGCCCCTGGAGCTGGGGTTGGGGCCCACAGGATTTAGGCCCCTTGAGCTATGGTTCGGGCTCTCAGGGGTTGGGCCCCTGGAGCTGGTGTTGGGGCCCCCAGGGGTTAGGCCCCTGGAGCTATGGTTCGGGCGCTCAGGGGTTGGGCCGCTGGAGCTGGTGTTGGGGCCCCTGAC
This sequence comes from Gopherus flavomarginatus, assembly GCF_025201925.1. Lineage (NCBI taxonomy): Eukaryota > Metazoa > Chordata > Testudines > Testudinidae > Gopherus > Gopherus flavomarginatus. The sequence continues at coordinate 7,103 of NW_026115059.1, read as the reverse complement.
CTAATGTCACCCCTTGCTCTTCCATCCCCAACACAGACAGTCCCGACTCCATCACAGTAATGCCCAGACATTTCATGCATGGAGCAACAGTAACACTGTGTGGCCATACAGGGTAATGCCCAGAGCATTTCCTGCATGGAGCAAGAGTGACACCGTGTGGCCACATAGGATAGTGCACAGAGCATTTCCCCTCATGGAGCTATGGTTCGGGAGCTCTGGGGTTGGGCCCTTGGAGCTGGCGTGCGGGCCCCCAGGGAATAGGCCCCTAGAGCTATGGTTTGGGCACTCTGGGGTTGGGCCCCTGGAGCTGGTGTTGGGGCTCCCAGGGGTTGGGCCCCTGGAGCTGGTGTTGGGGCCCTCAGGGATTAGGCCCCTGGAGCTATGGTTCTGGCGCTCAGGGATTGGGCCCCTGGAGCTGGTTTTGGGGCCCCCAGGGTTTGGGCTCCTGAAGCAGGTGTTGGGGCCCCCAGGGGTTGGGCCCCTGGAGCTCTGGTTGGGGCCCCCGGGGGTTAGGCCCCTGGAGCTATGGTTCGGGCGCTCAGGGGTTGGGCCCCAGAAGCTGGTGTTTTGACCCCCAGGGGTTGGGCCCCTGGAGCTGGGGTTCGGGCCCCCGGGGGTTGGGCCCCTGGAGCTATGGTTCGGGCGCTCAGGGGTTGGGCAACTGGAGATGGTTCTGGGGCCCCCAGGGGTTGGGCCCTTGGAGCTGGGATTGGGGCCTCCAGGGGTTAGGCCCCTGGAGCTATGGTTCGGGCGCTCAGGGGTTGGGCCCATGGAGCTTGTGTTGGGTCCCCAAGGGGTTTTGCCCCTGGAGCTGGTGTTGGGGACCCAGGGGTTAGGCCCCTGGAGCTATGGTTTGGGCGCACAGGGGTTGGGCCCCTGGAGCTATAGTTCGGGCGCTCAGCGGTTGGGCCCCTGGAGCTGGGGTGGAGGGCCCCAGGGGTTGGGCCCCTGGAGCTAGTGTTGGGGCCCCCAGTGATTGGGCCCCTGGAGCTATGTTTCGGGCACTCTGGGGTTGGGCCCCTGGAGTTAGTGTTGGGGCCCCCAGGGGTTGGGTCCCTGGAGCTGGTGGTGCCCGCAGGGGTTGGGCCCCTGGAGCTGTGGTTGGGGCCCCCAGGGGTTAGGCCTCTGGAGCTATGGTTCGGGCGCTCAGGGGTTGGGCCCCTGGAGCTGGTGTTGGGGCCGACAGGGGTTCGGACCCTGGAGCTGGGGTTGGGGCCCCCGGGGGTTAGACCCCTGGAGCTATGGTTTGGGCGCTAAGGGGTTGGGCCCCTGGAGCTGGGGTTGGGGCCCTCGGGGGTTAGGCCTCTGCAGCTATGGTTCGGGCGCTCAGGGGTTGGGCCCCTGGAACTGGGGTCGAGGGCCCCAGGGGTTGGGCCCCTGGAGCTGGGGTTGGGGCCCCGTGGTTTACACCCCTGGAGCTGGGGTTGGGGCCCCCAGGGGTTAGGCCCCTGGAGCTATGGTTCGGGCGCTCAGGGGTTTGGCCCCTGGAGCTGGTGTTGGGGCCCCCAGGGGTTGGGCCCCTGGAACTATGGTTCAGGAGCTCTGGGGTTGGGCCCCTGGAGCTGGTGTTGGGGCTCCCAGGGATTGGGCTGTTGGAGCTGGTGTTGGGGCCCCCAGGGGTTGCGCCCCTGGAGCTGGAGTTGGGGCCACCAGGGGTTAGGTCCATGGAGGTATGGTTCGGGCGCTCAGGGGTTGGGTCCCTGGAGTTGGTGTTGGGGCCCCAGGGGATGGGCCCCTGCAGCTAGTGTTGGGGCCCCAGGGGTCAGACCCCTGGAGCTATGGTTCGGGCGCTCAAGGTTTGGGCCCCTGGAGCTGGTGGTGGGGCCCCCAGGGGTTGGGCCCCTGGAGCTAGATTTGGGGCCCCCAGGGGTTAGGCCCCTGAAGCTATGGTTCGGGCGCTCAGGGGTTGGGCCCTTGGAGCTGGTGTTGGGGCCCCCAGGGGTTAGGCCCCTGGAGCTATGGTTCGGGCGCTCAGGGGTTTGGCCGCTGGAGCTGGTGTTGGGGCCCCTGACTTAATGTCACCCCTTGCTCTCACATCCCCCACACAGACAGTCCCGACTCCATCACAGTAATGCCCAGACATTTCACGCATGGAGCAACAGTAACACTGTGTGGCCATGCAGGGTAATGCCCAGAGCATTTCCTGCATGGAGCAAGAGTGACACCGTGTGGCCACATAGGGTAGTGCACAGAGCATTTCACCGCATGGAGCTATGGTTCGGGTGCTCTGGGGTTGGGCCCCTGTAGCTGGTGTTGGGAGTCCCAGGGGTTGAGCCCCTGGAGCTGGTGTTGGGGCCCCAGGGGTTAAGCCCCTGGCGCTATGGTTCGGGCGTTCACGGGTTGGGCCCTTTGAGCTGGCGTGCGGGCCCCCAGGGAATAGGCCCCTAGAGCTATGGTTTGGGCACTCTGGGGTTGGGCCCCTGGAGCTGGTGTTGGGGCTCCCAGGGGTTGGGCTCCTGGAGCTGGTGTTGGGGCCTCCAGGGGTTAGGCCCCTGGAGGTATTGTTCGGGCGCTCAGGGGTTGGGCCCTTGGAGCTGGTGTTGGGACTCCCAGGGGTTGGGCCCCTGGAGCTGGTGTTGGGACCCCAGGGGTTAAGCCCCTGGCGCTATGGTTCGGGCGCTCAGGGGTTGGGCCCTTGGAGCTGGCGTGCGGGCCCCCAGGGAATAGACCCCTAGAGCTATGGTTTGGGCACTCTGGGGTTGGGCCCCTGGAGCTGGTGTTGGGGCTCCCAGGGGTTAGGCTCCTGGAGCTGGTGTTGGGGGCCCCAGGGATTGGGCCCCTGGAGCTATGGTTAGGGAGCTCCGGGGTTGGGCCCCTGGAACTTGTGTTGGGAACCCCAGGGGTTGGGCTCCTGGAGCTGGTGTTGGGGCCCCCAGTTGTTGGGCCCCTGGAGCTGTGGTTGGGGCCCTCGGGGTTTAGGCCCCTGGAGCTGTGGTTCGGGAACTCAGGGGTTGGGCCCCTGAAACTGGTGTTGGGGCCCCCAGGGGTTGGGCCCCTGGAGCTGGGGTTGGGGCCCTCGGGGGTTAGGCCCCTGCAGCTATGGTTCGGGGGCTCAGGGATTGGGCCCCTGGAGCTGGTTTTGGGGCCTCCAGTGGTTGGGACCCTGGAGCTTGGGTTGGGGCCTCCAGGGGTTAGGCCCCTGGATCTTTGGTTCGGCCGCTCATGGGTTGGGCCCCTGGAGCTGGTGTTGGGGCCCTAAGGGGTTGGGCCCCTGGAGCTGGTGTTGGGGACCCAGGGGTTAGGCCCCTGGAGCTATGTTTCAGGCGCTCAGGGGTTGGGCCCCTGGAGCTATAATTCGGGCGTTCAGGGTTTGGGCCCCTGGAGCTGGGGTGGAGGGCCCCAGGGGTTGGGCCCCTGGAGCTGGTGTTGGGGGCCCCAGGGATTGGGCCCCTGGAGCTATGTTTCGGGCGCTCTGTGGTTGGGCCCCTGGAGCTCGTGTTGGGGACCCAGGTTTTAGGCCCGTGGAGCTATGGTTCAGGCACTCAGGGGTTGGACCCCTGGAGCTATGGTTCGGGCGCTCAGGGGTTGGTTCCCTGGAGCTAGGGTCGAGGGCCCCAGGGGTGGGGCCCCTGGAGCTGGTGTTGGGGCCCCCAAGTTTTGAGTTCCTGGAGATTGTGTTGGGGCCCCCAGGGGTTGGGACCCTTGAGGTGGGGTTTGGAACCCCAGGAGTTAGGCCCCTAGAGCTATGGTTCGGGCGCTCATTGGTTGGGCCCCTAGAGCTGGGGTTGGGGCCCCGGGGTTACGCCCCTGGAGCTGGGGTTGGGGCCCTGGAGCTGGTGAGGGGCCCCAGGGGTTAGGCCCCTGGAGCTATGGTTCGGACGCTCAGGGTTTGGGCCCCTGGAGCTGGAGTCGAGGGCCCCAGGGGTTGGGCCCCTGGAGCTGGGGTTGGGGCACCGGGGGTTACGCCCCTGGAGCTGGGGTTGGGGCCCCCAGGGGTTAGGCCCCTGGAACTATGGTTCGGGCGCTCAGGGGTTTAGCCCCTGGAGCTGGTGTTGGGGCCCCCAGAGGTTGGACCCCTGGAACTATGGCTCGGGCTCTCTGGGGTTGGGCCCCTTGAGCTGGTGTTGGGGCTCCCAGGGGTTGGGCTCTTGGAGCTCGCGTTGGGGTCCCCAGGGGTTGGGACCCTGTAGCTGGGGTTGGGGACCCCGGGGGTTAGACCCCTGGAGCTATGGTTCGGGCGCTCAGGGGTTGGACCCCTGGAGCTGGTGTTGCGGCATTCAGGGGTTGGGCCCCTGGAGCTGGGGTTGGAGCCCCCGGGGGTTAGGCCCCTGGAGCTATGGTTCGTTCGCTCAGGGGTTGGGCCCCTGGAGCTGGTGTTGTGGCAATCAGGGATTAGGCGCCTGGAGCTATGGTTCTGGCGCTCAGGGATTGGGCCCTGGAGCAGGTGTTGGGGCCCCCAGGGGTTGGGCCCCTGGAGCTGTGGTTGGGGCCCCCGGGGGTTAGGCCCCTGGAGCTATGGTTCGGGCGCTCAGGGTTTGTGCCCCTGTAGCTGGTGTTTGGACCCCCAGGGGTTGGGCCCCTGGAGCTGGGGTTCGGGCCCCCGGGGGTTAGGCCCCTGGAGCTATGGTTCGGGCGCTCAGGGATTGAGCCCCTGGAGCTGGTTTTGGGGCCCCCAGGGGATGGGCTCCTGGAGCTGGGATTGGGGCCTCCAGCGGTTAGGCCCCTGGAGCTTTGGTTCGGGCGCTCAGGGGTTGGGCCCCTGTAGCTGGTGTTTGGACCCCCAGGGGTTGGGTCCCTGTAGCTGGGGTTCGGGCCCCGGGGGCTGGGCCCCTGGAGCTATGGTTCGGGCGCTCAGGGATTGAGCCCCTGGAGCTGGTTTTGGGGCCCCCAGGGGTTGGGCCCCTGGAGCTGGGATTGGGGCCTCCAGGGGTTAGGCCCCTGGAGCTTGTGTTCGGTCCCCAAGGGGTTTTGCCCCTGGAGCTGGTGTTGGGGACCCAGGGGTTAGGCCCCTGGAGCTATAGATCGGGCGCACAGGGATTGGGCCCCTGGAGCTGGTTTTGGGGCCTCCAGTGGTTGGAACCCTGGAGCTGGGGTTGGGGCCTCCAGCTGTTAGGCCCCTGGATCTTTGGTTCGACCGCTCATGGGTTGGGCCCCTGGAGCTGGTGTTGGGGACCCAAGGGGTTGGGCCCCTGGAGCTGGTGTTGGGGACCCAGGGGTTAGGCCCCTGGAGCTATGATTAAGGCGCTCAGGGGTTGGGCCCCTGGAGCTATGTTTCGGGCGCTCTGTGGTTGGGCCCCTGGAACTGGTGTTGGGGACCCAGGTTTTAGGCCCGTGGAGCTATGGTTCAGGCACTCAGGGGTTGGACCCCTGGAGCTATGGTTCGTTCGCTCAGGGGTTGGGCCCCTGGAGCTGGTGTTGAGGCCCTCAGGGATTAGGCCCCTGGAGCTATGGTTGTGGCGCTCAGGGATTGGGCCCCTGGAGCTGGTTTTGGGGCCCCCAGGGGTTCGGCTCATGGAGCAGGTGTTGGGGCCCCCAGGGATTGGGCCCCTGGAGCTGTGGTTGGGGCCCCCGGGGGTTAGGCCCCTGGAGCTATGGTTCGGGCGCTCAGGGGTTGGGCCCCTGTAGCTGGTGTTTGGACCCCCAGGGGTTGGGCCCCTGGAGCTGGGGTTCGGGCCCCCGGGAGTTAGGCCCCTGGAGCTATGGTTCGGGCGCACAGGGGTTGGGCCCCTGGAGCTATAGTTCGGGCGCTCAGCGGTTGGGCCCCTGGAGCTGGGGTGGAGGGCCCCTGGGGTTGGGCCCCTGGAGCTAGTGTTGGGGCCCCCAGTGATTGGGCCCCTGGAGCTATGTTTCGGGCGCTCTGTGGTTGGGCTCTTGGAGCTAGTGTTGGGGCCCCAAGGGGTTGGGCTCCTGGTGCTGGTGGTGCCCGCAGGGGTTGGGCCCCTGGAGCTGTGGTTTGGGCCCCCAGGGGTTAGGCCTCTAGAGATATGGTCCGGTTGCTCAGGGATTGGGCCCCTGGAGCTGGTTTTGGGGCCCACTGGGTTTCGGACCCTGGAGCTGGGGTTGGGGCCCCCGGGGGTTAGGCCCCTGGAGCTATGGTTTGGGCGCTCAGGGGTTGGGCCCCTGGAGCTGGTGTTGGGGCCCCCAGGGTTGGGCCCCTGGAGCTATGGTTAGGGCGCTCCGGGGTTCGGCCCCTGGAACTTGTGTTGGGGCCCCCAGGGGTTGGGCCCCTGAAGCTGGTGTTGGGGCCCCCAGGGGTTGGGCCCCTGGAACTGGGGTCGAGGGCACCAGGGGTTGGGCCCCTGGAGCTGGGGTTGGGGCCTCGTGGGTTACGCCCCTGGAGCTGGGGTTGGGGCCCCCAGGGGTTAGGCCCCTGGAGCTATGGTTCGGGCGCTCAGGGGTTTGGCCCCTGGAGCTGGTGTTGGGGCCCCCAGGGGTTGGGCCCCTGGAACTATGGTTCAGGCGCTCTGGGGTTGGGCCCCTGGAGCTAGTGTTGGGGCTCCCAGGGATTGGGCTCTTGGAGCTGGTGTTGGGGCCCTCAGGGGTTGGGCCCCTGGAGCTGGGGTTGGGACCACCAGGGGTTAGGTCCATGGAGCTATGGTTCGGGCACTCAGGGGTTGGGCCCCTGGAGCTGGTGTTGGGGCCCCAGGGGCTGGGCCCCTGCAGCTAGTGTTGGGGCCCCAGGGGTTAGACCCCTGGAGCTATGGTTCGGGCGCTCAGGGGTTGGGCCCCTGGAACTATGGTTCAGGCGCTCAGGGGTTGGGCCCCTGGAGCTGGTGTTGGGGCCCCCAGGGGTTAGGCCCCTGGAGCTATGGTTCGGGCGCTCAGGGGTTGGGCCGCTGGAGCTGGTGTTGGGGCCCCTGACCTAATGTCACCCCTTGCTCTCCCATCCCCCACACAGACAGTCCCGACTCCATCACAGTAATACCCAGACATTTCACGCATGGAGCAACAGTAACACTGTGCGGCCATGCAGGATAATGCCCAGAGCATTTCCTGCATGGAGCAAGAGTGACACCGTGTGGGCACATAGGGTAGTGCACAGAGCATTTCCCCGCATGGAGCTATGGTTCGGGAGCTCTGGGGTTGGGCCCCTGTAGCTGGTGTTGGGACTCCCAGGGGTTGGACCCTGGAGCTGGTGTTGGGGCCCCAGGGGTTAAGCCCCC